>NC_081538.1:29550923-29723423 GCF_030273125.1 Centropristis striata | reverse complement strand
ATATAGATGTAATGACATGAACATGACACTGCAGCGTCTGTTTAGACTGAACCAGATGCCTTCAGAGCCCACAGAGAGCTGCCACACACACACACACACACACACAATCACACATTTAATAACACATTAAAAAGCACACACACACTCATTCATATATGTAAACACACACCCCAGGAGAGAAACAAGAAAAGGAAGGACAGATTTTTGCAGCATGAGGGAACATCGTCCTGCACATTGAATTCCCAACCAGAACACACACACACACATACACACACTGTCCTGTGTGATTGGTCAGAGATCACTCCCGGGAGAAGGCTGTTTTTCAAAATAAAAGCTGCACAAAGTAATTTTTTCTTATATTGAAAATTTCAGAAAGAAAACATGGTTCCTCCTGGAAAGTTGTTATCAGACATGGTTGAGCCTGTTTCACTAACAGGAGATAATTCAATAGCAAACAAGTTCTCCAACTTAAACAACAGAAGAGGTTGTGTCAAATCCACAAATTAATATATGTATGTACGTATCAAAGCTCACATTTTAAAAACTGAAAAACGCAGGTTTTGAAAATAGCACAGTCGCACACTCATGGTTGTAAAAAAGACTGCAGTTTCTATGGAATTATGTTATAATACCACTGACCTAGGTTTAAGACGAAAAAACTCCCTGGCAAGGCGTTATAAAATTCAGTTTAAACAGTAAATGAATGCACTAAAAAGAGATTCACGTAACTTAAATTAAAAATAATTTACTTTTATTTTCACTCGGGATGCCAACAGGCTGAAACATCATAATTACATTCATAAAGGAGCATTACAGAGGCCTATGTAAAGGTCACGATATTTGAATGATGGCTGTGTAAAAATAATGTAAGAAAGAAGGCGAGAATGTGATCTGAGCTGTGGGAATACTTTTAATTGAAACGTATACAGAATTATTTTTTTTCTTGTAATTTTAATTTTTTCAGAATTTATAAAATCACAACACAGGGTATTGGTACATACACTGAAAATTTTTACTGTGCTCACTTCAAACACAATACATTGGAAATGCAGTTAAAATCAGCACATAATGGTATTTTAACCCTTTGATCACAAGCCTGTCTCTAACCTTCAGGACACAGAGTGTCCAGAGTCAACTCAGCAGAGGATGGTTTCGATCCATCGACCTCTGGCCTATGGCCATCACGCTCCCACTGCGCCACTCTGCTATTAGTTATTAACAATTAGTGAAAGGATTTTGTGATTTTTTTTTTTTTATGAATGATGAGAATTCTGCTTTTTTTTTTTATTCTATGCAAAATTCAAACATTCCATTTTGGAATTTCCCCCACCAACAAAAATGATGATGTCATCAGATTATGGGATCATGTTGTGCTTTGATCATGATGATGTCATCACAAGATCAAAGCACAACAGAATCCAGATGAAGAGATCAGTGATGTCATCAGATGATGTCATTAAGCAGTCGTTTGGAACCTTATATATCTGGGAACTGGAGCTATTCTCTCATTCGAGATTCTTCACTGACAATAGCAGGTCTTAGAAAATTTCGTTCGCACACAAAAACACAAGTCTATTACAGAATTTGACTAGTAATACCAGTATTAGCACACTATTATTAGTTCTTCGCTAATAATAATAATAATACTTCTTGTATTACAGCCACCCGCTGTCCACAACACAGACAAGTCTGATACAGAATCCAGATTGTGCTACAGACAGAGCCATGGTTAGAAGGAATAAGCGGACAAACTGTGGTCCTCGGGCGCAGGTCCACTGTCAGTTGGTGGTGGTGGAAGTGGTTAAGACTGGAGGCAGGAAAAAAAGAGAGCCTTTCTGTCACCAGGTGCGCAAGTTCAAGGACAGAATTAAACGTCTGGAGGAGCTTTTAGAGGTCAGGGTTAGAGATTTCAACGCTGAACACAAAAAAAGCTATGAAACCATCACAAAGCAGGAGTCTGAAATCTCCCATCTTAAGAAAAGCCTCCAACTCCAGGAGGAGAAGATGCAAGCCGCTCAGCTACTAAGCAAGCAGGAAAACGAGATGATTGTCACCAGGTATGAGGCCCTGAAGAAAAACCTCTCAGACCAAAACAAGGAGGTGTTTGTGTTTACGGCCACAGTTGCAGGCCCAAGAACTGAAGAGCCTCATACTGAGAGTAAGGTGGTCCAGCTGCAGGCTCAACTCCTTAAGAAGGACGCTGAGATCCAGGAGCTCAGCAAGAGAACTGACACTCTGACACAGATAATAAGTAACACCTCAAGCCTGATGTCAAGACGAAGAGAGGAACACCTTCAGAGCAACAAGGCTTGGGAGGCCAAGTACAAAGCTTTGGAGGACGAGAAAAGAGCTTTGGAGGACAAGTCCACCAAAGGCCTGGATGAGAAATGTCTGCCACCAGAACAACAGGGTCAGATCACTGAGATGAAGGCACAGATTGAGGAGATGGAGGCTGACATCAAGGTGCTCACCAGTAGGAAGGAGCGTATGTTTCAGGTCCTCACCACTACCAGAAGCCAGCTTGAGAGCAAAGATGCTGAACTTGTCCAGTGTGACAAAGCTTGGGAGGCCAAGTACAAAGCTCTGCAGGACAAGTTCGAAAAAGACCTAGCTGAACAACAACAGAGCTGGGAGTTCAAAGTCATCAAGATGACAGAGGAGAAGAGAGAACCTGAGTGTATCATCAAGGACCAGGCTAGGAATGGAACATTCTGGGAGGAGAAGTACAATGCTTTGGAAGACTTGACCAGAGAGCTGGCAGGGACACAACAAGGCTTAATGACGCTTCAAACTCAACATCTAGAGCAGGTCACTGAGCTGGAGGAACATGTCCAGGAGAAGGATGCTGAAATCCAGCTGCTCTCAAATGACCTAGCTGAGAAAAAACAAAGTTGGGAGACGAAAGCAAAGCAGTTTGACCAGGAGAGAGAGAGACTGGAGGAGAGTTCAAGAAACCTTGAGTCTCTGCAGGTTGAACTCAAGGAGAAGGTGAACCAGATGGAGGAGCAAGTCCACCAGAGGGACACCGACATCCTGGGTCTCTGCGAGGAGAAGGAGTCTCTCTCTCAGCAGCTCCAACAGACCAAGAACATGTTGAACATTGTACGAGCTGATCTCCTTCAGAGTGAGACTAAATTCATCAAGATAACAGAGGAGAAGAAAGGACTTGAGGAGAGTTTGGTGATGAAGGAAAAGCTGATGGAGAACGACAAGAAGGAATGGAATGACGACAAGAAGGAATTGGAGGACTGTTGTCTGAACTTGAACAGGAAGAGGAAAAGCTTCTTGTTTTTCAAGAAGAAGAATCCCGACAACAGAGAGGAGGAGCTGCAGATGATCAAAAGCAAAATGCAGCGGAAGGAACTTAAAAAGAAGGAGAAGGCTGAGAAGAATGGGTTTGTTGGCTGGATACACAAGAACAAGTCTGAAGCTGACAATAAGGTGGTTGAGGAGGCTGCTGCTGGTTGTTCAGCTCAGGCTGGACAACAGTAGCTCCCTCTTCCTCTTCCATCTCCCCCTCCCCTCCATCTACGTCACCCCTCCATCAGGTACATGAGGTTTTAAGGTTTCCCCGAAATACATACATGAAAGGCTAATTTGACAATCTTTATAGCCCCTAAGTATATATATATATCTTCGAAAAAACCTTGATCAAAGTGAGTGAGTGACATGTAGGGTTTTCTCCTGGGTGCTCAGGTTTACCCGAACATATGTACATTAAAGGCTAATTTAACGCTCTGAATAGCCCCTATGTATATATCTTAAAAAAAACGTTAATCAGTATGAGTTAATAGTACATCACAATCTCATGTAGGGTTTTCTCCTGGGTGCTCAGGTTTACCCGAAAATATGTACATTAAAGGCTAATTTAACAATCTTTACAGCCCCTATGTATATATCTTTAAAAAAAACGTTGATCAAATTGAGTTTTACGGAGTCAGTGACGTTTTCATGTAGGGTTTTCTCCTGGGTGCTCAGGTTTTCCCGAAAATATCTACATTAAACGCTAATTTAACACTCTGTATAGCCTAAGCTAAGCTAAGTATATATCTATATATAAGGTTGATCCAAAAGGAATTAATAGTAAGTGACGATCTTGTTGCTCACATTTTTCCCATATATATATATATATATATATATATTTAAGACTTATTGAATACTCTTAATTGCCCCTGAACATATTTTAAAAATTAGTTAAAACTTAAATTTACCATCAATCACTTTTCTATGTGTGCTTTTATTTTGAAAAACAGCCTTGTTCTGGGTTTCCTGTAAGGCTACAGTGACCTCTTTGGTTTTTATTCTACTAAACTGTTAGATATAGTTACTTCATGAGGCTTAAAGTAAAAAAGAATGGTATGCTCATCAGAAAGTAAACGCTCTCCTGAACATGTTTACGTAGTTTTCATGTCTGTAGTTTAGAAACCCTGCAGCTAATGGTAGACTGCTCTATGTGTCCCATTGGAATGAATGGAGCTCAAACACTAAACAAGTTACATGACTCCGGACTATATTGGGTGAAATGGGCTTTTTGATCACTTGCACGGTTTTCACAAATACACTGTTAAAAAAAACAACAAAAAACTTTTAAAAACAAACAAAAAACAAATAAAAACCTGTGCTGGGTCTTGGAACTTTCACTCTTCATTAATAATTTTGGGGCAGATTGTAGAGAAGTTTTTGCTGGTCACAAACATCTTATTCTGGAGTCAATTGGATATACAGATTTGGCTCAGTGAGCCTGAATGTGACAGCAACTCCAACCAACTGTCCCATAGAGACTAATGAGAACTGGGACCAGACATTTCTAGACGAAAACAGAAAAGGACAGTTTTCTAACAAATGAAGTTGCTCATATTTTATTACTAGAGACATGAAACTTATATCAACATGTTCAGTAGAGACTTTTCTATCTGATCATATGGCTATTATTCAAAATAGAAGCCCCACAGTTCCTATATTTTAGTAGTTAAGCATTTTAAAAGCCTGAGAGGAAATTGTCAGACTGTTTTTTTTTTTAAATAAAATCCCCAAAAAATAAATATATCTAAGTAGTTTAGCAAAATAAATGCCTAAATGGCTACTTGAACAGGTAACCAAGTACAAGGCTGTTTTTCAAAATAAAAGCCTGCCACAGTAACTATCCCATATGGTCTAGCGGTTAGGATTCCTGGTTTTCACCCAGGCGGCCCGGGTTCGACTCCCGGTATGGGAATTACCCCTTTTGGGCAGTCCGTGGCCTAGAGGTTAGGGATCAGAGGGTTGCCGGTTCAGTCCAGGACTGACAGGTCACAGACTGAAGTGCCCTTGAGCAAGGCTCCTAACCCCTCACACAGCTCCACATAACACATAACACATTAAAAAGCACACACACACTCATTCATATATGTAAACACACACCCCAGGAGAGAAACAAGAAAAGGAAGGACAGATTTTTGCAGCATGAGGGAACATCGTCCTGCACATTGAATTCCCAACCAGAACACACACACACACACACACACACACACACACACACATACACACACTGTCCTCTGTGATTGGTCAGAGATCACTCCCGGGAGAAGGCTGTTTTTCAAAATAAAAGCTGCACAAAGTAATTTTTTCTTATATTGAAAATTTCAGAAAGAAAACATGGTTCCTCCTGGAAAGTTGTTATCAGACATGGTTGAGCCTGTTTCACTAACAGGAGATAATTCAATAGCAAACAAGTTCTCCAACTTAAACAACAGAAGAGGTTGTGTCAAATCCACAAATTAATATATGTATGTATGTATCAAAGCTCACATTTTAAAAAATAAAAACCATTGACCTAGGTTTAAGATGAAAAAACTCCCTGGTAAGGCGTTATAAAATTCAGTTTAAACCGTAAATAAATGCCGTAAGTGAAGTAGTTACAAGGGTCATGTGAATACCGCAAGTTAAGTAAAACATGTGAGTTACGATCTTAAAAGAGATTCACGTAACAAAACAAAAAAAAAATACTTTTGTTTTCACTCGGGATGCCAACAGGCTGAAACATCATATTTACAATAATGTAGGAGCATTTGAGAGGCCTATGTAAAGGTCACCATATTTGAATAATGGCTGTGTAAAAATAATTTAATAACCTCCAGGACACAGAGTGTCCAGAGTCAACTCAGCAGAGGATGGTTTCGATCCATCGACCTCTGGCCTATGGCCAGCACGCTCCCACTGCGCCAATCTGCTATTAGTTATTAACAATTAGTGAAAGGATTTTGTGATTTTCTTTATGAATGATGAAGTGATGTTCCAGAAAAATAAACTGTTGTCCTGCAGAAAAGTCCCTAAACAGTGTGTGAGCTGCATAAATCGGGTCTGAATGGAAAGATGAGACTCTTGTGGATTCAATGAGCCCAAATGACCATTTTCAAAAAGGTCACTTGACCTCTGACCTCAAGATATTTGAACAAAAAAGTGTCCTCATGAGGTTCTCCTTTACAGACATGCCCACTTTGAGTGGGTAACATGCATATAAATGTGTTAAGTTAGTGGATTTGAATATTTTTTTGCATGCTGGGGTGGATAGAGTTGGATAAATTGGGTAGAAAATAGGGAAAATTATTGTTTTAGTCATAAAAAAATAGCAAGAACAAAGTTTGCTCCCCAATTCTGTTTTTGTCATTTCTAAAGGAAAATCTGTTGGTTACATAGTACACAGAACCATGACTTCGCTGCTGTGACACGCCCACTTTATGCTGGTAACAGTCAGTGTCTCTCCTGCAGCAAAATGTGTTATTGTGTCCTCTTGTATGTGAATATTTGTGCACCCTGGGTCCCTAAACAGCCTGAAAAAATTTACTTTTTACTCAATTCATCAGGAGAACAGTTAAATATGCAGAGTAAAGTTCAGAAGGAGGACGTTTTTTGTAAACTTTAATCAAATCAAGTTCTTTGACATTGTTTTTGAAAAATTATATTAATAATTATTTCATTTTACAAAAGACAGTTCTGCATTTTTTTTTAATTCTATGCAAAATTCCAACATTCCATTTTGGAATTTCCCCCACCAACAAAAATGATGATGTCATCATATGATGGGATCATGTTGTGCTTTGATCATGATGATGTCATCACAAGATCAAAGCACAACAGCATCCAGAGATGAAGAGATCAGTGATGTCATCAGATGATGTCATTAAGCAGTCGTTTGGAACCTTATATATCTGGGAACTGGAGCTATTCTCTCATTCGAGATTCTTCACTGACATTAGCAGGTCTTAGAAAATTTCGCTCGCACACAAAAACACAAGTCTATTACAGAATTTGACTAGTAATACCAGTATTAGTACACTATTATTAGTTCTTCGCTAGTAATAATACTAATACTTCTTGTATTACAGCCACCCGCTGTCCACAACACAGACAAGTCTGATACAGAATCCAGATTGTGCTACAGACAGAGCCATGGTTAGAAGGAATAGGCGGACAAACTGTGGTCCTCGGGCGCAGGTCCACTGTCAGTTGATGGTGGTGGAAGTGGTTAAGACTGGAGGCAGGAAAAAAAGAGAGCCTTTCTGTCACCAGGTGCGCAAGTTCAAGGACAGAATTAAACGTCTGGAGGAGCTTTTAGAGGTCAGGGTTAGAGATTTCAACGCTGAACACAAAAAAAGCTATGAAACCATCACAAAGCAGGAGTCTGAAATCTCCCATCTTAAGAAAAGCCTCCAACTCCAGGAGGAGAAGATGCAAGCCGCTCAGCTACTAAGCAAGCAGGAAAACGAGATGATTGTCACCAGGTATGAGGCCCTGAAGAAAAACCTCTCAGACCAAAACAAGGAGGTGTTTGTGTTTACGGCCACAGTTGCAGGCCCAAGAACTGAAGAGCCTCATACTGAGAGTAAGGTGGTCCAGCTGCAGGCTCAACTCCTTAAGAAGGACGCTGAGATCCAAGAGCTCAGCAAGAGAACTGTTTCAGGTCCTCACCACTACCAGAAGCCAGCTTGAGAGCAAAGATGCTGAACTTGTCCAGTGTGACAAAGCTTGGGAGGCCAAGTACAAAGCTCTGCAGGACAAGTTCGAAAAAGACCTAGCTGAACAACAACAGAGCTGGGAGTTCAAAGTCATCAAGATGACAGAGGAGAAGAGAGAACCTGAGTGTATCATCAAGGACCAGGCTAGGAATGGAACATTCTGGGAGGAGAAGTACAATGCTTTGGAAGACTTGACCAGAGAGCTGGCAGGGACACAACAAGGCTTAATGACGCTTCAAACTCAACATCTAGAGCAGGTCACTGAGCTGGAGGAACATGTCCAGGAGAAGGATGCTGAAATCCAGCTGCTCTCAAATGACCTAGCTGAGAAAAAACAAAGTTGGGAGACGAAAGCAAAGCAGTTTGACCAGGAGAGAGAGAGACTGGAGGAGAGTTCAAGAAACCTTGAGTCTCTGCAGGTTGAACTCAAGGAGAAGGTGAACCAGATGGAGGAGCAAGTCCACCAGAGTGACACCGACATCCTGGGTCTCTGCGAGGAGAAGGAATCCCTCTCTCAGCAGCTCCAACAGACCAAGAACATGTTGAACATTGTACGAGCTGATCTCCTTCAGAGTGAGACTAAATTCATCAAGATAACAGAGGAGAAGAAAGGACTTGAGGAGAGTTTGGTGATGAAGGAAAAGCTGATGGAGAACGACAAGAAGGAATGGAATGACGACAAGAAGGAATTGGAGGACTGTTGTCTGAACTTGAACAGGAAGAGGAAAAGCTTCTTGTTTTTCAAGAAGAAGAATCCCGACAACAGAGAGGAGGAGCTGCAGATGATCAAAAGCAAAATGCAGCAGAAGGAACTTAAAAAGAAGGAGAAGGCTGAGAAGAATGGGTTTGTTGGCTGGATACACAAGAACAAGTCTGAAGCTGACAATAAGGTGGTTGAGGAGGCTGCTGCTGGTTGTTCAGCTCAGGCTGGACAACAGTAGCTCCCTCTTCCTCTTCCATCTCCCCCTCCCCTCCATCTACGTCACCCCTCCATCAGGTACATGAGGTTTTAAGGTTTCCCCGAAATACATACATGAAAGGCTAATTTGACAATCTTTATAGCCCCTAAGTATATATATATATATCTTCGAAAAAACCTTGATCAAAGTGAGTGAGTGACATGTAGGGTTTTCTCCTGGGTGCTCAGGTTTACCCGAACATATGTACATTAAAGGCTAATTTAACGCTCTGAATAGCCCCTATGTATATATCTTAAAAAAAACGTTAATCAGTATGAGTTAATAGTACATCACAATCTCATGTAGGGTTTTCTCCTGGGTGCTCAGGTTTACCCGAAAATATGTACATTAAAGGCTAATTTAACAATCTTTACAGCCCCTATGTATATATCTTAAAAAAAAACGTTGATCAAATTGAGTTTTACGGAGTCAGTGACATTTTCATGTAGGGTTTTCTCCTGGGTGCTCAGGTTTGCGCGAAAATATATACATTATATCTATATATATATGTATGTATATATATTTAAGACTTATTGAATACTCTTAATTGCCCCTGAACATATTTTAAAAATTAGTTAAAACTTAAATTTACCATCAATCACTTTTCTATATATATTTGAAAAACAGCCTTGTTCTGGGTTTCCTGTAAGGCTACAGTGACCTCTTTGGCTTTTATTCTACTAAACTGTTAGATATAGTTACTTCATGAGGCTTAAAGTAAAAAAAAATGGTATGCTCATCAGAAAGTAAACGCTCTCCTGAACATGTTTACGTAGTTTTCATGTCTGTAGTTTAGAAACCCTGCAGCTATCGTAGACTGCTATATGTGTCCCATTGGAATGAATGGAGCTCAAACACTAAACAAGTTACATGACTCCGGACTATATTGGGTGAAATGGGCTTTTTGATCACCTGCACGGTTTTCACAAATCCACTGTTAAAAAAAACAACAACAAAAAACTGTTAAAAACAAACAAAAAACAAATAAAAACCTGTGCTGGGTCTTGCAATTTTCACTCTTCATTAATAATTTTGGGGCAGATTGTAGAGAAGTTTTTGCTGGTCACAGACATCTTATTCTGGAGTCAATTGGATATACAGATTTGGCTCAGTGAGCCTGAATGTGACAGCAACTCCAACCAACTGTCCCATAGAGACTAATGAGAACTTTTTATTTTTAGAGGTTTTCATTTCTAGAGGAAAACAGAAAAGGACAGTTTTCTAACAAATGAAGTTGCTCATATTTTATTACTAGAGACATGAAACTTATATCAACATGTTCAGTAGAGACTTTTCTAAATGATCATATGGCTATTATTCAAAATAGAAGCCCCACAGTTCCTATATTTTAGTAGTTAAGCATTTTAAAAGCCTGAGAGGAAATTGTCACACTGTTTTTTTTTAAATAAAATCCCCAAAAAATAAATATATCTAAGTAGTTTAGCAAAATAAATGCCTAAATGGCTACTTGAACAGGTAACCAAGTACAAGGCTGTTTTTCAAAATAAAAGCCTGCCACAGTAACTATCCCATATGGTCTAGCGGTCAGGATTCCTGGTTTTCACCCAGGCGGCCCGGGTTCGACTCCCGGTATGGGAATTACCCCTTTTGGGCAGTCCGTGGCCTAGAGGTTAGGGATCAGAGGATTGCCGGTTTGGTCCAGGACTGACAGGTCAAAGACTGAAGTGCCCTTGAGCAAGGGACCTAACCCCCCACACAGCTCCCCTGAGTTCACAGTGTCTCAACAGGAAATGCTAGAGAAGTTTTCTCAAAATAAGAGCCCCACAAATGTTATCTTTTAGTGTAGTACATGTAAATGTGGTGCAACAGGAAACGGAGGACTCTACTCAGGCGCTTAGCATAATAAAAGCTTAAGAAAATTGTGTCTCAACAGGAAGCTCAGGACAAGTCTGAGTTTTCAAAGTAAAAGCCTCACAGAGTCACTTGATCTTTGTATCGTAGAATAAAAGCCTGATATCTAACTGTGGCTTAAAAGGAAACCCAGGAAAAGTCAGTTAGGCTGCATTTTCAAAATAAACGCCCCACAACACCGCTATAATTGTGAACAGGAAACCTAGGACAATGCATTTTTCAAAATACAACCCCCTCCAAGTCACGATACCTGTATCGTAGTAGAATAAAAACCCGAGATGTAACTGAGACTTTACAGGAAACAGAGGACAAGGCTATGTTTTCAAAATAAAAGCCTCACACAATCAATGTATTGCATGTATGCATGTATGTATGTATGTATGTATGTGTATTTTATTTTGAAAAGCAGCCTTGTCCTGGGTGTCCCACTAAGTAGCTATATCTTAGTAATTTAACATAAAAAGGGTCTTAGAAGAAACTGCTTACCAGGAAAGTCCGGGTAATGTTGCATTTTCAGAATAAAAGCCCCATAATATTGCTTTAATTGTGAACAGGAAATCAAGGACAATGCAGTTAAAAAAAAAAGCCCTACAAAGTAAATATATCTTGGTAGTTTAGCAAAATAAAAGCCTGAGATGTATTTGTGGCTTAATAGGAAACCCAGGACGTTGCTCTGACACATCCGATTTGGTTTCTTCCACACGAAGCTTTATGTCAACAAATGTCTGTCTGTTAGACAGAATATGTGAGGGAAGGAGCACTTTTTTTCTCGTAAATTTGAGATTTTTTTCTCATAAATTAGTGACTTTTTTCCCTGTAAATTTGTGAGTAGATTTAAGAGCATCGGAAAGTTCAAACTCTGAGGATAATGTCTGTTTTTACAGTTTCTTTCTATGTGAAATGTTGGATTTTTGGTGATTCTTTAAAAAGAAAACATGCTTTTTCAAATCAGAGGGTTTAGACAGTTAGAACAAACATCTCAAACTGATTTGTCAGGTCTTAAAAAACAAAAATTCGGCCCGTGTGGCGCTCTGTGTGTGTGTGTGTGTGTGTGTGTGTGTGTGTGTGTGTGTGGTGGGAGGGAGCTGGTCTGTTTGAGAAGTGCCCAGCAGGAAGAGGCTGTCCTACTTTATCTCTCATTAAAGCGGTCACACATCAGGGACGTGACTCAGTTCAGAAAAAAGAAGAAGTAAAACGGTGGAAGCAACAAATGTGTCCTGCGGCTTTTTCTTGGCCTTATTTCTAACGACTTCATTTTTATGATTTTATTTTCATTATCTCATCATGTATCAATACACAGTGAACCCGAGGGGCTCTGTTGTCTCTTATTCTCTCTCTCATCTCCCTCGTGTTTCTGTTGTGTTTTTTGTTTTTTTTCCTCCCTCATATTTTTCTCTCCTCTCCTCATCATCCCTCTCACCAGTTCACCGGTTGCCATGGCGACGCGCGGTAGTATTCGCCTGTTGCCAGGGCTCGTCTCCATGCGAGCGCAGCATCCCTCCCACGGCGGCGTGATGGACTGAGGAGACGAGGACGCGTCTCCCATCAGGTTGTTTGTTTCTGTAAAAAAAAATAATAAAACTGTAGCGACGCCGAGCAGCCACAAGGTGGAGCTGCAGGCTTGTTAGTGTGTGTGTGTGTGTGTGTGTGTGTGTGCAGTTATGAAGATTATTATTATTAAAGGATTGAAGCTTCTACACTTTATATTAAAAACAGTTTTATAGAAACTGTGTCAGTGTGTTTATTTATTTATTTTAAAGGAGCAGTTCAACATTTTGGGAAATGTTTTTGTTTGTCTTTTGCTAAATAATTGTTAAATGTGTGCAGCTGCAGTGAAAAAATATTTCTAGTTTTCAACTTTATATGCAGTGCAAAAAAAAATGTGGACCTATAAAGCAAAAGAAAAAGATGTATAAATAAGTAAATAATAATAAATCAAAATAAAAAAAAATATATATAAAGAGAAATAAGTTTTAAAAAAATATACAAGACAGTGGGGTAATAGAAATAAAAATATTTTCATAAAAGTACAAAGAACATGTTACAAATTTCGAAAAATATGTAAACGGTGAAAAACTACTTCTATTTTTCAACTTTATATGCAGTGCCATGACAAGAATAAATCTGTAAATGGTAAAATAATAAAATAAAAAACGTCGAAGGGATTAGGGATTAAAAAAAATAAAAAAATAAAAGACAATTCGGGAAAATGAAGATAAATAATGAATTAATTAAAAAGTATGAATATAAAAAGAAATAAGTAAAATAAATAAAATAATGAATAAGCTATAAAGAACCTGTAAATATGAAGAGAAATTAAAAAGATAAATACAGAAAACACAGGACAAGGCTGCTTTTCAAAATAAAAGCTCCACAAAATAGCTATATCTTAGGAGTTTAGCACAATAAAAGCCTGAGAACATTGTGACTCAACAGGAAGTCCAGTCAGCAGCTGCAGGTCTGATCAGGAGCTTTAAAAGCTGAATAAACTCTGAGCTGGTTTGGGGAGTTCTGGTTGTGACCTGATCCACAGCCGGGGAGTCACAGCTGACCCAGAAAACCTGATGACAAAACCCCCACCAGCTGTGAAGAAGCTGCTGCAGAAGGAGGTTATAGAGAGACATGAGAGCAGAGGACATGAGGACACGAGGACATGAGGACACAAGGACACAAGGACGCTCCAGCTGTCTGAGAAATCACACAAACTGTCAATATTATCTCCTGAAATTACTGAAGTATCAATAACACAAGTGGAAATAAATCTGTCGCCTCTTCTTTTATACACACAGGGTCAGGTTTTTATTCTATTTTTTTTTTAAAAGGAGAATAATAAAGACAAATAAATGTAAAAAAGAAAGAATTAAAAACAAATACAAATGTAAATTAATGAAGAGAAATAAATAAAATAAAAAATGACCTAATGACAAAATGTGGAAATATAAAGAGAAAGAAAAAATAACAAATATATGAATTAATAAAAATGTTGAACTATTAAGACAAATAATTAAACGAATAAATAACCTATTAAAAATTTAAAAGTAAAACATAGAAATACATAATAGTAAGTAAAAATGAGACATTGAGGAAATATAAAAATAATAAATAAATGAATAAAATATGTACATATAAAAATACATAATGAAAAATAAATAAGCTATATGAATGTGAAAATATAGAGAGAAATAAAATAATAATAATAATTTAATAGAAATGTAGAAATATATAATTAAAATGTGAAAATATAAAGACAAATGAATAAAATTTGACCAATACCTCCAAAATATTCAGTTTATTTTGTTCAGAATTTTGGTGATTTTGAATGAATTTGAATTGAATTTTTTTTCAACATTCATGACACTTGAGGGCAATTGGAAAAGTGCTTATACATGAATTACAATTAATTTAGATTTTTTAAATATAATATATCAGAGAAATTCACCATTTTTTCTGGTTTCTGTCCTTCTAACTGTGTTATTCTGCACAAAGACTGTTTGAGTTGTTCTGATTGAGATGCAGGACTTTAATATTTAAGATTTAATATGTTGCAGAGAGACACAGAGAGTAAAAAAGAGTACAAAAGCTCCTTGTTGGGGTTCAGAGGGTTAAACCTGCCTCAGCAGTTCTATTTATACTTGTGTTGTTATTTGCTGTTTGTGTCTGAGTGGATGTTTGCGTGCTGCCAACATGCTCCAGTTATTTATAAAGTTATTTCTGTCAAAGCTGGCGTGAATAAAAAGTGACGTCAGCGTGAAGTAATTCAAGAACTGTTGACGCCTGCAGCCTCAGAGACTAAAGACCACGAGGGGAAAACTTGGATTTAAAGCTCCTCGCCGTCATTTCCATAGCCCCGCCCCCTACCCTTTGATGTGTCTTCTGCTGTCGTCACATGCTGCCCCCGCGGCCCGGCCGTCCGTCCGTCTGCCCGTCCGTCCACGGGACAGGACGGCGTGTCTCTAACGCTGGCTGACAGGGACGCTGGCTCTCATACTGTAAGGATTCGCTGCCTTTTGAGGTCGGAGACAGGACGCTAAAAATAGCCGGCTGTGAATAATACGTCAAAACAATCGTCTTCAGGGACAAAAGGACAGTTTGGTCTTCAGAGCGGACGGGTGTCAGCTGAGCGTCAGCGAGGACGCAGCAGAGGACGGACGTCTGTCCTCACTTCATCTATTAGACTGGCGTTAAATTATGTCCACACAGACAGAGAGTTGGACTGGTTCACAGTGAAGACAGAGAGGGAATAAATGATCCACACAAACAATAACTGATTATGAAACTCTTGTTTGTTAACCCTGTCAACCCCAACAAGCAGTTTTGGAAGAATTAATGTATCAACACGACCGAAAAATGACCCAAAAAAGATATAAAATGACCAAAACCAGTTTTCTCCACATCTTGAAGTATTGTCATGTTTCCAGCCTCTCCCGTCCTCTCCCCTCTGCTCTGTGTAAACAGCCTCTCCTGTCCTCTCCTCTCTGCTCTGTGTAAACAGCCTCTGAATTATTGGGGATTTAAATAAAATTAAGTTTCAACCCTCCAGATTGTATCTCTGTTGTGTTTACAGCTCTGTGAGTCTGAACTCTGAGTGGTTGAGTGTCCGGCCCGGTAAGTGGCTCTTGGGTTTGTTTTCCTGCCCGCTTTAACACACACACACGCACACACGCACACACACACACACACACACACACACACACAGTCTCAGGTGACAAAATCAGCTGTTGGGTTTTGCACTTTGCACCTTGTAACTGAAGAGTTGGAACGTGTGTGTGTGTGTGTGTGTGTGTGTGTCCTCTGTTTCATCCATCATTTAAAGAGCTGCTTACAGAGCTTTGTTTGGTATCAATCATTTACTGCCTCTGTTGGCGGCTGAAAGCAGGAGCTCAGACTGAGAGGGGACGTCCTCTGGCTGTGGACACCAAGTGGACACCTACTGGACACCAAGTGGACACCAAGAGGACACCAAGGGGACACCAAGTAGACACCAAGGGGACACCAAGGGGAAACCAAGTGGACACCAAGGGGACACCAAGTAGACACCAAGGGGACACCAAGGGGAAACCAAGTGGACACCAAGGGGACACCAAGTGGACACCAAGAGGACACAAAGTGGACACTAATTGGACACCAAGATGACACCAAGAGGACACCAAGGGGTCACCAATTGGACACCAAGTGGAAACCAATTGGAAACCAAGAGGACACCAAGGGGACACCAAGAGGACACCAAGTGGACACCAAGAGGACACCAGGGGACGCCAAGTGGAAACCAAGTGGACACTAATTGGACACCAAGAGGACACCAAGGGGACACCAAGTGGACACCAAGAGGACACCAAGGGGACACCAAGTGGACACCAAGCATTTAGACTTTATTTTAAATAAAATAGTGTTGACTTAGTTTTATATATATTTTAACTTCATTTTTCAAAGTATTTTGACCTAATTTTAGACAAATATTTTTGACTTGACTTCTCTAAATATTTTGCCTTTATTTCACTAAATATTTGACTTTATTCTCTAAATATTTTACATTTATATTTCCAAATATTTTACATTTATATTTCCAAATAGTTTAACTTATTTTTACTAAGAACTTTTTATTTTATTTTTCAAAAAAAAATCTGAGCTTTTCTAAATATATTGACTTTATTCTCTATTTCTGACTTTATTTTTCTGAAAAAAAGTATTACATTTTTCTAAATATTTTGCCATTTTTCCCCTAAATATTTTAACTTCATTTTCAGAATTTTTTTTACTTCATTTTTCTAAATATTTTTAACTTTATTTAACTAAATATTTTATCATCGTTCTTTTAATATTTTGAAGGTATTTTTCATAATATTTGGTGTGTATTTTTAAGCTCCTGTGACGAGCAGAAACTATAAATGTCTCTTTGTTCTGTTGGTTTCCTTCTCTAATATTTCCCTGTGAGATTTAACCTCTCAGGTCTGATGGTCTCGTCTCCGTGGTGGACTCAGACTGACCCTGGTCCGGTCTGGTTGAGTCCTCCCTCTCCTCAGCAGCAGATTAGAGAGCTGAGAGGGGATTTGGGCTGCTACTTTTGGTCGAGGCGACCCACTGACAGCCCATCACGCTTATCACCGCCGTAATGTAAAAATGTGTCATATGCGTCTCTATTTTAAGGCCGAGCAGACAAATATTTATCCAGAGGGAAGAGGAACATAAGTGCTGAGCAGGAAACGACAGCAGCACAGCGAAGGTTTATTTCTGTTTATGTGGGTTAATAAATTATTCTATTAATCCCACAACACAGAATCATCAGAAATTATCATAAAATACATTTTATAAAGCTTCAGAAACAAACCTGTTACCTGAGATACTCATATTACGTCTTTACTGCACACTGTAAAAAAAAAAAAAAAAAGCTGTTCTTTTTACAGTAAAAAAAACAGCAGCTGTGGTTGCCAGAACTTTACCGTAATAAATATGGTGCAACTTTTTGTAATATTACGGTAAAATTTCATTAGTAGTGTTGATTTCCTGTTTAAGATTGCCATTTTATTCCATAATTTATCGTAAAAAATAAAAAGTTTTTCCATCAAAAGAAACACTGTTCTGCCATATAATTGACAAAAAATACTTTAGAAATGCTGCATAAATTAAAGATTTTACCATTAAATATTACAGTATATGTCTGTTAGAGATATGGTGTTTAGTACATTTTTATCCTTCCTGCTTCGAGACTGAAACGTATGTTTTCTTTTTTTTTTATTGGCTCAAATCCAGCGTTTAACGTAGAAAGAAACTGTAAAACAAATATTATCATCAGAGTTTCAACTTTCCGACGGTCCTTGAATGGATCATCAGTTATAAAAAGTGACCGTTACTTGTGTTAAATGTTTATATTTGTGTCAGATCTCTTTATTGTACATGTGTCAGTGTTGGTGCTTTGGCTACCTGTGTCAGTTATATTCTGGAGTGCCTCAGGGTTCAATTCTGGGACCACTTTTAAATTCTGAACTCTCTAAACCCCACGTATGTTTTCCTTGAAAAATCTCCAAGAATCCTTCATTTATCGTAAAAAGAACCTGTAAAAACAGGAAACAAAACACAGTTTCCGTTCTAAAAAGTGACCGTTACTTGTGTTAAATGTTGATATTAGTGTCAGAATCTCTTTGTTCTCCATGTGTCATTTAAAATAAACCAGATCCTGTTAAAAACATTAAATTCAGAGAGGAGAGAACAGGAGAGGCTGTTTACACAGAGCAGAGGGGAGAGGACAGGAGAGGCTGGAAACATGACAATACTGAGAATATGTACAATATGAGGAGAAAACAGTTTTTTGGTCATTTATGTCTTTTTGTGATCATGTTACGTTGTTTTTGGTCATTTTTTACTTACTTCAATATGTACAATATGTGGAGAAAAATGTTTTTTTTACAATGTTGTCGGCACTTTATATATAAATTCTGTTTTATCCCAATTTTTATAGAATAATTAATCACAGAAATTCAACTTGCACAGTTCTAGAACAGCCAAAAAATTAAAATATTGTGAGCTAAAAGATGCTGAAAGGAGTCAGAACATGACCTGCAGATGAAGCTGTTTCTCTCCTCCTCCTCCTCCTCCTCCTCCTCCTCCTCCTCCTCCTCCTCCCTCTGACTGACAGCTCGTACAGTAAAGGCATCAGACTCCAGAAAGTGCAGCTGTGAATATTTTATAACTTAATATGATCCAAGATGGAAACAGGACACCGGAGTGAGAGCGGCTCCTCCACCAGCGAGCCGAGGATCGATAGGTCAGGGCTCAGAGCGGGAGGAAACTTTATGAAAGGTTTTATAACTCTGCTGTGAGCTTCAGGGCATAAAGTCTAAGAGCACAGTCTCTAAAAGTATGTTTCCTAAACGCATGATCGGATTTTTTTATCATGTAATTGAGGTTGTTTTATGGATCGGTCCAACACTTTTTGACTCAAAGTGAAACATAATGATCAGGTCATATATTGAGGCTGATAATAAAACGGTGTGGTGAATAATGTTTTAACTTTTTTTTTCCTGATTTCCATCCTGTGTGATGAACAGAGTGACCAGCAGCAGAAGAGGAGCCGCTTCTTCCTGCGTCACACTGAGAGTCCATATGGACGCTGAGTCAGCAGAAACACAGCCAACTGTTTGTTCTCAGCACCAGAATATTTTATTCTTGAAGTTTATTCTCTAGTTTCACTGAGTGTTTTCACTCTATTTCAAAAAATATGTTTGTCCGGACTTTCCTTAATATTTTGCCTTTATTGTGTTAATGCTTCAATTTTTTTTTATGTTTTTGACTTTATTTTCCAAAATATTTTGACTTTGTTTTTGACTTAATTTTTTATTAATATTTTGACTTGTTTAAATATTTTGACCTAATTTTTTAAAATATATTTTCACTTATTTTTTATATATATTTTGACTTTATATTTCTAAATATTTTTCTAAATATTTTGACCTTTTTTATATTTTGACATTATTTATTTTATTATTATTTTGACTTGTTAACAAAATATTTTGACTTTATTTTTAAAAAAATATTTCTGACTTTATTTTTCTAAATGTTTGACTTTCTCTAAATATTTTTGAAATAATTATTTTTTACATTATTTTTACATATTTCTTTGTTATATTTTGACTTTTTTTAATATTTTGTCTTTATTGTTGTAAATATTTTTAAACTTATTCTTCCAAATATTTTGACTTAATTTTTCTAAATATTTGTGACTTAATTTTTTTTTAATATTTTGACTTGTTAAACTAAATATATTTTTGACTTATTTTTTTATTTATTTTGACTTTATATTTCTAATATTTTTTCTTAATATTTTGACCTTTTTTATATGTTGACATTATTTATTTTATTATTATTTTGACTTGTTAACAAAATATTTTGACTTTATTTTTTTAAATATTTCTTACTTCTTTAACTAAATATTTTACCTTTAATCTCTTAATGCTTTATTTTTGTTCTCTGGCTCAGCTCTCTCCTGGACTCCCCCGGCTCTCTGGTCCTCTCTGCCTGAGCAGGTTGATGGCGGCTCAGGTGGGAGCTGGAACGCTGCAGTGGAAAATGAAACTGGAGGAGACGGCCGGCTGTCTGAACGTCTGCAGCAGAGAAAGAGACGGAGCGAGTGGGAGGACGAGTGGGCGTCTGCACCCACATTATCCTGCTCCTCTCCAAGGTCACTGGCTCCAGCTCGACGCCCTGCAGAGCATTCATCATGTTCAAAAAGCTCAGAGTTATTCCTCTGCAAACAGGCAAATTACAGTAAATCTGTGAAATTATCCACCGACAAGAATTATACTTCAACCTGGGGGGAAATAAAGAGTGTAAAGATGCTTTTACACCACATATTGACCATTTATTTCACTTCATTTTAGATGTTTTTAATCCTTGGTCTGTACTAAAGTCTTGGCTCCATTTGAGCTGCCGTCCTCTGAGGAAACAGAGCTGATCTTAACCTTTAATAGGACACTCATTGAAAAATTTGCAAATTCCAAATTTCAACCCTAGAGAGTATTGGAGGATATTACATACAGCCAGAGTGTGTAAAAAAAAAAAAAAAAAAAAAACATACGGACCTGGGGGAGGGGGGTCATATTTTGAGAAATAAATTCACGAGATTAAAGTGGCAAATCTACAAGAAAAAATGTGCAGATTCATGAGATTTAAAGTGGTTAAATCTGTGACTTTTTTCTTGTAGATTTGCCACTTTAATCTAGTAAATTTGCAACTTTTTTTCTCGAAATATAATTATTTTTTATTTTGGATATCCACTGAAGTTACCAAATATGTTTCTTCGCCCGATAAAGGGTTAAACTGTGAAATATAAATATTCACCCCACCAACACAAGCGTACAGGACCAATGAACGGTCCGCTATAAATCAGGTCGACTCACTGATTCTTCTGGACTTTAATGCGACAGAGAAACTGAGCTGGAGCCTGATTACTGACACACTTCAGAGACTGGAGAGAGTTGTTCTGTTCAGAAAGTGTCCCACAGATATTGGCAGCAGCGGAGGAACTGTGAGTATTTACAGAGATTCAGGTTTCAGAGAGATCAGCCTGCTGGCACATTTCCACTCCAACAATAGAGAGACTGAGCGGCTCTCAATAATTGAGCAGAGCTCGGCCTGCAGTCAGCACTCAGCTCCAGAGGACGTTACACAACCAGACATGCTCAGAGAGAGAGGAGCTATATATCTATACATCAGGCCAGCTATACATCTAGTCAACCAGCCATCTATACATCAGCCCATTTATCCTCCCATATATCTACTAATCTATCCACTTTCCACTGGAGTGTGCTTGTAAGAGCACACTATATTCTCTCCACCGGGCTTCTTCCTATTGGTTCCGTTTCTTCCGTGTTTTTTTAGGTCGACAACTCCTCCCAGAGTTTTGGTCTGACATACACTAAAAATGTATCAAATCGGCCGGCTCGGCCATGACAAGTGTGCTGTGACTTTTCTAGGGGTTTCGGCAAACGTTTTTCAAATTATTCGGCAAAAATACGGCAAAAAATCCCCCCAATATTATCTTATAGAGAGGCTAGAGTGATGACATCTTAGCTAGAGTGCAGAGGGAGAGAAACATTTGTCAAACTGCGCTCAAGGCCGCAAATACCACTCTACAGAAATAATTTATACATAGAAACGTAGTAAAATGTGTCTTCTCCCTCACATTGGTGTGTTAAAGCTGTCAGAGTTATAGTTTGGGCGTAGGACCACAGATGATCCACCAACACCACCCACAGCTTCATAGACCGCCATGGGAAAAAGAAGGGAACATTTCTGGAGGAAAGCAGAGGTACCAGTTTCTTCTGATCGCTCTAGAAAAACAATTTCTTCATTTTTCTTCACAAAACACATATGTAGACGTTCAGGAAGAACTCAGGATGCTCAAAGTGAAGTCGGTTCACTGATAGGAGCTACGGTTTGGACAAAAATGCTTTCTGTTCGAGGGGAACTTTTAGCTCTTTTTCTCTCTCTCTCTCTTAGTGGCGTCAAATGTCACTGGAGGAGCTGCAGTTTATTGCTCTGCTCTGATTGGTGGGCGCCACCTGGTCCTGGTTGCTTGGCTACCAAAGCCTGCCACCGCTTCTGAGTGCTTTGGGACGGCGCCTGCTACTCGTTAAGGAGAGTAGGCACAAGTCTCCAAAAGTCTCCAATAACACCAGAAAAAGTCGTTAGACTTATAGCTAGTCGCTTCTTGGAAAAAAAGTCTCTAGACGGTCTGAATCGTCTAAATATAGAGACAAATAGTCACTAGAGGGTCTGAAAAGTCTCTAAATATAGCAAGAATGTCGTTAAGTTGGCAACACTGCTTGCCACCTCCGTCTGTTTTCACATTGACTCCGTTGATTAGCCGCTACTAAAGTATCTGTATGGGAACAGAAGCCGAGGGGAACTAACTAGTGGGCGGAGCCAAAATACTCAGCCGCTTTCCAAAAAGTACTCAGTGGAAACAAGCCTATAGTCCGAAAATGCACTCAGCACTGTGGTAAAGGAATGTTTTTGGCACAAATCCACCTGGTCTGGGTTCAAGAGAGATAATTTCTTTGGACTAAGAAGGCCTGGCACCTCATGATGAGGCCTTTTCCAACCTGATAACACGTGGCCTAGGA
This sequence comes from Centropristis striata, assembly GCF_030273125.1. Taxonomy (NCBI): domain Eukaryota; kingdom Metazoa; phylum Chordata; class Actinopteri; order Perciformes; family Serranidae; genus Centropristis; species Centropristis striata. Next base: position 29,700,980 of record NC_081538.1, on the reverse strand, counting down.
AATATCACTTGGTATAAATTCTGTGTCCCAACAACAATGTCCTTGGACTGTAAGATCCAGTTTGCAGCGTCTCTCAGTTTGAGCTCGTCTGCCTCCTCTTCGTCCTGCTTCCTTCTCTTCCTCTTTGTTTCTGTTTTGTTGAGTGTTTTTTGCTGCTGTGGATCTCCCTCTGCGTCCACCCACACTAACCTAACATGCTCCCTGCCCCGGGCTGCCTCTCTCTGGCTCCATATAGACACACAAACAGCTCCTCTCCTTCTCAGCACACAGCCACTTACTGTATGCCGCAGTGGTCTCTGGCCTCGCTGTGATTCACCCAACAACAACAACAACAATGATGGAAATAAAGAAGCATCTTATAAAAACAGTGGAGGAATTAGTGTCAGGACAGAGAAGGAGGCTTTAACCGGAGCGGAGACATGGAGACGATGAGTAACCGTTGTCCCTCTGAGCCTCAGTCAGGGACCCACAGGACTGATTCTGGGTCAGATTCACACTTTTAGACTAACATGGGGGTGTTCCTGATCCGGAGCTGGTCTGGACAGATTATCAGCCCCACTGTGACTTTATAGACAGAATCTAAATGTGACAGAATGGATCAGAGTCTGAGGAGAAACCCACAACAGCCAACAAGAGTTTCCTCCGTGATCATGACGCCAATTATATGTGGATTTCTTTGGAATATTTCACCAAAGAACACTGGAAAAAGACATTATGACACGTGGACTTTGGGTTTATTTGCAAAGGAACCTGCATAAAAACTGATCTGCTCTGTGTTAACCCTTGTGTTGTCTTCGTGTTGCTGCTGTGTTAAACAGCAGAGGAAACCTCCATAATAATGTTAATTCAACTTGAAATTCAATGACTTTTGCCACAATGACGCTAACATAATAAAAAAACATTACCTTTGTTCATATTTCCATAAAAGCTGAACGCCATCAGGGGACAAATCTGTTTTTAGGCAGCTAAAAGATCATTTCCATACCACAAAAACCATAAAAAGCAAGTAGATAGAGCACTTGGGCACATTTAAAAACAACCTCAGTTGACCAAAGTGCTGAACAGTTATTCTACCAATTCTACAATTCTACAATGTCACTTTTCAGACGCTTTTATCAAAGCGACGTACAAATGAGAGTTAATACAACACAAGCAAAGATGAAGTCAAGAAACATAGCAGAGTAAGTGCCGTGGGTTCAGTTTGAGTCCATTAGGACACAAGTGCTTTATAGGTCGCAAGAACGGTCAGTGAGATACTTGTTGTAGTCGTCAGCGTAGATCAAGAGTGAAGGTGTTCAGTAAAGAGTTGGTCTTCAGTCTCTTCTTAAAGATTAAGAAAGGACTCAGCAGAATGGATGTTTGGAAGTTGGTTCCACCACCTATAGGGGCTCTACAGAGGAGAAGAGTCTGGTCTGAGATGCAGTTGAGGACACATGAACCTTGAAGACCAGTTCATCGTCAATCGTGACACCCAAGTTTGGTGCAGAGCTTGTGGGCACAAGTTGCATGGATCCAAGCTGAAGATTGATAGGCTGGTATAAGGTCGGACGGGGTTGGATGACAAGGAGCTCCGTCTTTGAGAGGTTGAGCTGAAGGTGGTGTTCTGTCATCATGTGGAGATATCAGCAAGACAAGCGGAGATACGAGCTGAGACTGTGGGGTCGTTTGGTGGGAAGGAAAAGAACAGCTGGGTATCATCAGCATAACAACGGTTTGAGAAGCCATGATGGAGGATGATTACGCCAAGTGAGGTGGTGTAAATCAAGAAGAGAAGGGGGTCTAGCACTGATCCTTGAGGCACCCCAGTGGAAAGGTTTTGTAGTTTGGACACTTCTCCCTTCCAAGATACTTTAAAAGATCTCCCTGACTGGGGATTTCCACCAGGCACGTTACGGCCGCGGAACGGCAGCATAGCGAGCCAGCCGTATACACGCGAGATAACGAGAACACGCGATAATCCTGACCATACGGGAGACCGCGAGATCCCGTGATAAACTGTGTGTATAAAGTAAACAACATCAACAACAACCAACAGCTTAATTTGCTTCTCTGACGTGGAAGATCTGTTGATCTGACCATCTATCCTTATAAAAACAATATGTTATGTCATTAATGATTGTATGATGTTCCACTTCAACAATCAGTCTCTTGTCGTCCGTGTCGCCGATCCTCTGAGACCCTTTGATTGATTGATTGATTGATTGATTGATTGATTGATTGCTGATCTGGTGCCTCGGTCATAACATAATGTTGATGTGAAGTAGTTTTAGGCTGCATGAACTGCGTATTGTGTTTTATTTTGAAAGGGGCGGAAGTGTTTTACGTTGATTCTGAGTCGGACTTCCTGTCTGGTGCGATCTGCTCCGTTGAGTTTATGTGGTTTAGCAACGGCTTGCGGAGAAATAGAAGTCCTACCTAATGCTCGCGGAGAGACGCTGCTGTAACGTTACGCAGCGCGCCCGGTGGAAATGCTCTCATTGATTAGAGTGGTAGCGATTTGAAACGGCGACCGCGGTGCTGCCGTTCCGCGGCTGTAACGCGCCGGGTGGAAATCAGGCTTAATAGGTAGGATTGGAACCATTGTAGGGCAGAACCTGAAATTAAACTCTTATGAGCTATCTTTGTTGTTATCATTACATTTGTCCAAACTAATGAACCTTTAGTTGTACCAGGCATTAAAATGAACAAAAAAATGGAAGAAAACAAGGGTGGTCTGATATTTTTTTCCATGAGTGTATCTGTGGCTGCAGAAAGGTTTAACGCCAACGTTTACTCCTGCAGCTCTGTGCTTCTCCTGATTGTTCAGAGCTCCTCCTGTACCTGCAGCTGCTTCATTAGTCACAGTTACATCATCAGCTGAGTGAACATTAGTTCATATGTGAGTGTTGGAGGTGAAAGCTGCAGCAGGAGGCCCTCAGCGTGCCGCTCCGTGTCTCCGTGCTGTTTGTGTTGTTGGAGCCGCTACAGACGAGTGGTATTCTTAGCGCGGTAAGAATAGATCTCCTCTGTGACTCACAGGTTCAGAGCTGCAGCCCACAGAGCAGCAGACCGGCCCGCTGCAGCCCAAATATACTGTCTGTCTGTCTGTCTGCCTGACTGTCTGTCTGTCTGTCTGTCTATCCGGACACTTCCTCTGGCTTATGGTTACTAGTGCAGTGCCTGTAAGAAGTTTGTATTACCTCACCATCCAGCACATACACATTGAACATTGATATATTCTCTGGAAACTATTAGAATATTATTGGAAAATGGAACCTTGTAGCCACTTTATCCTTAAAGGAAAATGATGTGGGATATACCACATAGAACACATTTATAAAGATCTGTGATGTGACATATATTTTTATGATATTTGTTATTTTAATATAAATAAACTCAACACCTTTTCTGCTTACAGAAACACACATTTTCTCTGCATCTCCACAACATATATTAAAAATTGTGAGATTAATAGCGCTGTTTAACAACAAATTATTTTTCAGATTTGTTTTTAAGTAAAAAAATCAATCAATAATAAATAAAAAAAAAAAAAATAACAAACCCTAATAGGGTTAAATGCAATACAGGACACCCTATTAACGGATTAGAATTGTTAAATGGGTTTAAACTCAGCCTAGTAACAAAAAATAAGCTTTTTGAAATTAGTTACTTTTTTTACACCAGGGTGTTGAGTATGTGTCATCACTTTGGGATTTAATGAGTTAAGGTGAAGCATAAAGCTGAATATGGGAGATTCTAGAAGATTTAAAGTGTTTGTTACACCCGTGTCACCATAGGTTCCTATGGGTTAAAACTCCTAAAGATAGGTAGGCTAAATAGACTTCAGATGAGATGAGTCAGGGTGTAAATCCAGAGTGAATTACTGTGTTACTGACCAGGTGTAGGCCTGTTATCTGTAGGATAAACACAATCCTGCTAATTATTTGGATGATTTTTTGCATTTTATTTAATTTGCCTTAAATATGGTTAGACATTCGTTCAAGTATTTTGTTAAGCCAAAATGCCAAAAAATGACTGGATCCATCTTCTCGACTGGAAATATTAGCCTTGTTGGGTGAACTCAAAATTTCAAGGCAACAAACTTCAATAAAATTTTAAGTTGGACAATTAAACTAAATATTTTAAGTTTTGTTTTTGAGTCAGCTCAACTCTGAATTCAGATTTTTGTCAACTCAACTGTAAGTTGTACTAACTTATAATTTAACATTGTAATAACTTTTAATCCTTACTTCTGCTAACTTCTGCAATGTGACGATTGTAACGCCGCTATGAAATGTCAGCTAATGTTGCGACCACAATTTTGAGTTAGCATTGATACGCTAATGGCTACTCTTGTAGCTGTAACAAGCAGCGCCGCTAGCATCAGTTAGCCGCTAGCATCAGTTAGCCGCTAGCTTTCACTAATGACCGAATTTAACCGCAACACAAGCACATCGCTGTCTATCTGTCTCTCAGCTGTCTGTCTGTCTCTCAGCTGTCTATCTGTCTCTACGCTGTCTGTCTGTCTCTCAGCTGTCTGTCTGTCTCTCAGCTGTCTGTCTCTCAGCTGTCTGTCTGTCTCTCAGCTATCTGTCTGTCTATCTGTCTCTCAGCTGTCTGTCTGTCTCTCAGCTGTCTGTCTGTCTATCTGTCTCTCAGCTGTCTGTCTGTCTCTCAGCTGTCTGTCTCTCAGCTGTCTGTCTGTCTCTCAGCTGTCTGTCTCTCAGCTGTCTGTCTGTCTCTCAGCTGTCTGTCTGTCTGTCTCTCAGCTGTCTGTCTCTCAGCCTGTCTGTCTCTCAGCTGTCTGTCTCTCAGCCTGTCTGTCTCTCAGCTGTCTGTCTGTCTGTCTCTCAGCTGTCTGTCTGTCTCTCAGCTGTCTGTCTCTCAGCTGTCTGTCTGTCTGTCTCTCAGCTGTCTGTCTCTCAGCTGCCTGTCTGTCTCTCAGCCTGTCTGTCTCTCAGCTGTCTGTCTGTCTCTCAGCCTGTCTGTCTCTCAGCTGTCTGTCTGTCTGTCTCTCAGCTGTCTGTCTCTCAGCTGTCTGTCTGTCTGTCTCTCAGCTGTCTGTCTCTCAGCTACCTGTCTCTCAGCTGTCTGTCTGTCTCTCCTGTGTGACTGGGATCTCTTCAGCTGCCGTCAGACTATTTTAGAGTCTCATGTGAACTTGCTGCTGTTTTGACTTTGACCTGTCCACTTCAGAAACTAACTGCTAGTAAAAACCTGCTGAATATAACTGATTGACTGATTGTTCCTCATTTAATGTTCCCGTTTTAGCAAAGCAACATCAGACCGGATCACTTTGATCCACATACAAAAACAGACAATCTAACCTATCCATTAATCACTTTTAAAGCCGTCCCTTGACCTCTGACCTCCAGATATCTGAATAAAAATATAATCTCTGATAACCCACGAGTCTCCTGTTTACAGACATACCCACTTTATGCTGATAACATGCAGTTTAAGGCAAAATGATGCTGATAAATCATGTTATTGTGTCCTCTTGTATTTGAATATTTCTGCATGCGGAGGTCCCTAAACAGTCTGAGAGCTGCATTAATTGCATAAAAATTTTAAATGTCAACGTCCATTTTATATAAAAATAATTTACTTTTTTATCCCTTTTGCACAGAATTTTTTTTTTTTTAAAAACGCTTTTAAAAAATGCATTAAAATCCAGAAAAATAACTCCTTTTAAACAGACGATTTCTTCTAAAATATTGATAATATACAGTAAATGTATTTATTTGTTTATATATAACATATATAACATTATGTGTGTGTGTAGAATAACTACTATATATTTTGCTGCCAGACTTTTACCAGGTTGCTGTTTTTTTGTGATTTCTTTTTAAATTTCAATTTTCATTTCATATTAAAACAATATTTACTTTTTTATGCCTTTTGCAGAGAAAAAAATTAAATTCCTGGAAAATAACTTTTTTTACAGTGTATAAAATCAAACATTTTTTTGCACAAACTCTAAACTTTCATCTCCCACTTTCTCCTTTTTCTTTCTTTCTTTCTTTCTTTCTTTCTTTCTTTCTTTCTTTCTTTCTCTCTCTGTTTTTATTTTCTTTTCTTTCATTTCCTCCCCTCAGCTCCCTGGTACGTCACTTAAAAAAGACAAAAATATCTCCACGTGTGTCTCAGTTTTAACTCTTTACAAGCCAATAATTTACATTCTGAATAAAAAAGAAAATTGATAAAAAGACAAAACAGTTGAAATCCACAAAACACCAATAAATCACCGACAGCTTTCATCTTTCAAATTTTATTGAAACTGTTGTAATATGATGAGATCATGGACATGATACTGACCTTGCATAGTTACAGACTATGCTCACCAACACATGACACATGTTGCACCTGCAGCCAGTTTATTATTCATATTCATGTTTTATCTTTTCATGACTCTGGTCACGGTGACACTTTGGTTTATGAGTTGGAACGAGAGGGAACACGGACTGAGCTGCTAAAAATCTTCTGCAGAGAGAAACGATGTCGTTATTGTTATTATTTATAATGTTTCTATGAGAAAAATAGAACCAGAATTATTATTTTTTGAATGTTCAGATCATGCATCTCTGCAGGAATCACCTCCACATGACGACACTGTGCAGAAAAACCTCTTTAAAATGTTTAAACTCCTCCGTGCATCATCATCATCATCATCATCATCATCATCATCATCATCATCATTATCATCCTCGTCTTCGTCGTGTCTCGTCTGAAGTGTCAAACCTTCCTCAGAGTTTCTCAACCTGCTTTTATTTTTAGTCGTCTTCGTTGTCGAGGAGACGAAAATAACTTCAGAACTTCTGCAGCTCATCATGTGCAGCCGACTTTATTTTTAAACACTTAAAGAAAAAAAGCTAACTGATCTATTTCTGTAATAAAAAAAATATATAATAATTTACTGGTTGGTAAACTGATAAAATCCTTTACAGCTGCAGATGAATCTGTAGATAAAAAATGATTAAAAATGTTTTGATTTTACTTTAAAGCTCAATTAATCCATTTTTGGTCCCAAAATCTGAGAAAAAAATGTCATTAAATTGTTTCTTTTTACTCATAATTTTCTTTTATTTGCTGCTTTAAAAGCTTGTTATTAATTTAAAGTTAATTTAACTAAGGTATAAAATAAAAAAATAAATTAAAAATTAGAATTAAATGTTTTTTTAAAAAAAAAGCTAACTGATCTATTCCTGTAATTAAAAAAATCATAATAATTTACTGGCTGGTGAAATATTAAAATCCTTTACAGCTGCAGACAAATGTGCAGAACTAAAAATGATTCAAAATCTTTTATTTTACATTTTAGCTTAATGAATCACTTTGTGGCGAGAAAAAATATAATTAATTACATTTATTTTACTCATAATTTTCTTTTATTTGCTCTCTTAAAAGCTTGCTTTTATTTTTTTATGAAGTCTGAATAAATTTGGGTATTATTGCATATATTTCAGATAAAAAAGATCAGTAAGCCTTTTAATATTTAAAAATAATGACAATAAAGTGTACCATAAAATAAAAATAAAAATGCTTATTGTGTCAGAAATTAAAAATAAATAAATAAATAAATGAAATAAAAATAAATGAATAAATAAATGAATGAATGAATGAATGAATGAATGAATGAATGAATGAATAAATAAATAAATAAATAAATAAATAAGGGATTAGTTAAATAAATATTAGATTTCTTTTTTGCTAAACCAGCTGATGTTGATTAATTAAAGACATAATTATTTATAGAAATTCCAAATTAATTTCCTTTTGCTGCATGAATCTTTAATTCAGCTAAAAATTTAAACATTTTATAATTTATAATGTTTCTTGAAAGGGCACACAGTGGATATAATCATGAATTATTTTGGTTTAAAGCTGCACACATGAATATTTCTACATTAAACATTAATGTGCAGAAATCTCTGCTGCAGCTCTGCAAACATAACTCACAAATAAAATCCTCAAATCGTGGTGTGAAGGTTGAGAAACTCTACTGGAGGCTTTTTCCTGTCAGATTAATAATACAGAGGAATAATGCAGATCAGATCATCAGTGTGTGGTTTCACTCTTTACTGGCAGTTTGAAGCTTGTAAACTAAATGAAATGTTGGATATAAAAACTGGACGTCAGACAGAAACATAAAGACTCATAAAGACGTCTCAGTAAAGACTTTATTGTGTTCAGGCGCTCCGATGAGATGAGAAACTAGAAAAGGTCGTTTGGTCCCTTCGTGGTGCAGAAACGTCACTTTGGCCTAAAACACCGAGTCGACGAGTCGACGAGACTCGAAAAACTACAAACAGAAAGAACAGAAGCACAAGACGACCAGCTACCCTGATTTATCTCAAAGATTTATCTCTTTTTAAGCGTTTTCATGTGATTTCATCCTTTAGTTAAAATAAATAATAAATAAAAAAGTGGTGAAGTTTGTAATTTTGCTCCCTCGGACCGACTGCATGTTCGACACGTAGCACCTTCAAGGCTTTTTTATGTTCGTTTTTTTTTTGTTTTTTTTGTTGGAAACGTTGATTAAAGGGATTTTTTTTTCTTTTTCTTCACGTTCGGCGGCAGTTTGAGAAATGAGCCGGAAACTGACAAGAGACGACACACAGCTGCTGAAATAAATAATTAGTTATTTATAGTAAACCTCCACTGCCACTCAAGTCAATATTAAATAAATAATATAAATATAATATAATAAGAGGCACAATAAATATGCCTCTGAAATAAATCCTAATATCAAAAAATGAACAAAAAATAAATAAATTAAACCTCCTCCAGGATATGGACTGCCATTCAAGTCAATATAAATATGCATATGAAATAAATCCTGAAAGATAAATATGTAAATAAATAGGCCTATTAAATAATTCTGAAATAAATAATAAAATAAATAATAAATAGGTAGGCGTATGAAAAAAAATCTGACTTGTAAATAAAATGTTATATGTAAATAAAAATAAATAAATGTACCTATGAAATAAATTAGAATATCAATAAATAAGTGTTATTATAAAATAATTACTGAAATAATTATTGTTTTAAAATAAATTCTGAAACAAAAAATAAATAAAAATTTCAAAAGGAATTGTTTTTATTTTTAAGAGGATTTTTGGTTCATAATTCCTCAAATAAATTAAAGTATTCCTTTAAAGAATTTACATTTATTGTGATATGCTTAATTAGACCTATATTTTTTCAACGGTCTATTTATTTATTTATTTATAAATATCTTGAATGGCATTTCAGTGGTAGGATACTAATAAAAATTTAAATTTTTCTTGTTCACACATGAAATGGATTTCATCATTTTGAAAACACAAGTTATTCACTTTTACACACCAACAGTTATGCTGTTTAAAGCTTATTTCTAAATAACTTTAACAAAATAATGTTGCATGAACAAATGAATAGTTAAATGTGCAAAAACACATTAAAGCCTTTCTTTAAAACACAGTTTTGACTGATTTTTCCCTTGATTGCACGATAAAATTGCACATATAGGAAAATTTAAATATGTCCATATCCTGCAGAAACATCTTAAGAAACTACAGTTTGATTTTCTCTGAACTACACCAAAAAAACAAAGAACTGATATCTATTTTTGCAAACAATCTGTGGAATGTGTGCACAGATTTAAATATCTTTCAGGCTTCTTGCAGCTCAGATTTAAACTGACAACAGCTGCACGTTAATACAGATTAAAACAGAGAAAAATACAGATCATAAATATGTAAAACTGTGTCCAAAGACTTGAACATGTTGTCTAATTATACCATAAAGCTGCATTAACCTGCAGATAATCAGAGCAGAGCTGCTGATTGGGTTCATTTGCTGCAGGTTGAGCAACTGAACACAAACAGGTGTTGTCACTTGTTCTGGCGGCTGATTGGTCGGCTGGCTGCAGGTTATCAGACTCAGAGAGGAGAAGCTCAGATGAGCTTCAGAAGCTCCAAACGACCAGATCTGACTGACTGCACCAACAGATAAATAATGAAATAAGTGGAGAAGTTGTGGAAGTGTTTGGTGGGAATAAAAACCCTGCAGACTCTTATGTAAGCAGCACGCTGAGTCACAGCAGCTCTGTGTTCAGCTGCTGCACACACACACACACACACACACACACACACACAGTTCAACTCAAACAAACAGAACCAAACGCTGCAGTGAACAGAGACACAACCAGAGAGTTTAACCTGCAGCAGGTTGATCACACCAGAATCAAACCAAAACAACAATAATCTGAGATATCGTTGAATAAACCAGCTTCACATGTCAGCGGGAGAGTTTTCTGTGACTCTGCAGCGTTTATCTCAAAGATTTCTGTCGTTTCAAGTGAATTTTCACACAAAAATTCCATTTTCATTTCGTTTTTTTTTTGCTTGTATTTGCACTAAATGTCCACTAGAGGGCGGCTTCGTTTGCGGCAACATGTCGTTATAATGAAACTCTGTAGGCAGAAACAGGCAGAAATCTAAATATAATCAGAACATGTGGACGGAGAATTATTCTCAAACTATTTTTAAACGCTTAAAAAAAAGCTAACTGATCTATTTCTGTAATTAAAAAAATATATAATAATTTACCGGCTGGTAAACTATTAAAATCTGCAGAACTAAAAATGGGTTTGAACCGAAAAAAAAATAAAAAATAAAAATGAATTAGTCTCTGTTCTCGCTTAATCTGAGGTTTGATTTCACTTCCGTTAAGCCAACGATAAGAGGCGGAGTCTGGTTGGTTTGTTTACAAACAACGACAACAACGACTTTAACCCTCTGATACGTCTTTGAAGGCTCGCCAAAAATCCATCGTTTTTTGGTAATTTTGTATCTTTTTTTGTCATTTTGTGTCTCTTTAGTCATTTTTTTACAACATTTGTGACAATTGTGGTCACTTGGAAAAGTGTTAAGATATAAATTCCATTTTATTCCAATTTTTTTTACAAATCTATCGGAGAAATTCACCTTTTTTTCCTGATTTCTGTCATTCTAACAGTGTTATTCTGCACAAAGACATGTGGAGTCGTTCCCATATACAGCCATGATTGTGCTGATTCCACAGAGCTGCAGGACTTAAAGATTCATAGATATTCATAGAGATTCATAGAGATTTATAGATATTTTACAGACTTTTTACCGCTCCATCAGGCTCCCTGAGTCACCATTTCTGCTCTCGTTAGTCAGTCGTCATGTTGCCGTTTAACGCCGAGTCGTCCTGAGCAGCAGAGTCACAGCTCTCCTCACTCTGACATGTGCTTCCTCCTCAAAACACCACCTCCTCCTCCACCTCCACCACCTCCTCCTCCTCCTCCTCCAGCAGCAGCAGCAGCAGCCATTTTGCTGGCATGCAGAGTGACTAATGCCTGTGGAAACGTTCAGCTGCTCTGCTCGTCTTTATCTCTCTGCAGCTACAGAAACACAACACACATCTCCTGCTACACTCTTCAACCGTCCCACTGTTTCCAGGTTTCTCTCTCTGTTTTATTTTGAAGGAACAGATCTGGTTTGCAGCATGTTTTTGGTCCCAGGAATCATGAAACGGCAGTGTGGACGGAGCTCCTCTGACGCTGGCAGTCGATTTAAAATGCGTCGAGGAGCTGCTGCAGATCTGCTCCTCTCAGAGGTTTCACCGTTTCTGGAGGATGAAAAGGTTTTTACAGCCTGTCACTATGTTTAATTCAGGCCTTGTGCCATATTTTGTGTATTCTTTACATTAAACACAAACAAAGTCGGCTGATATTCTGTATTTTTTATGTTTTTATATCTCATGTTCAGATCCAAACCAACAAGCATCACAACCATGTTTTAGTGCACCAAATGTGGATTAATCCGCCGCTGAAAATAGTCCCCAACAAGTCCTCTATTTCCTCCTGTTTGCTCTATTTATTTGCTTTATACACTGCAAATTATTTGTTTCTTACCAGGATAAAAAAAAAAAAAAAACGTAGATAATTTATCTTGTTTTAAGAGTTAATTTGTTATTTTAAGCGTTCAACATGCTTATTTCTAGATTTATTAATCTTAATTTAAGAAGTCTTTTCAAGGTAAATTATCTGTCCATGCAGCAAGATCATGTCCCTCAGATTTACTGTTTTATCTGGTTTTTAGACACCTTTTTTGCAGTGTAATATCTGTGTTTAAATATGATTAAGACTTAAGTAGGAAGTTGGAATATCAGATGAACAAACAGTTTGTTTTCTTCACCAAAAAACGGATTCATTACGTTTTAACTTCAGATTTAGAAACAAAAATTTTGACATGCTGCTTAACCAACCTGACAGCTAGTTTGAATCGCTAAAACCAAGTTTTGTGAGTGTATCAAAGCCTGATAGATCTTCTTTAAAATCACCAAATGTGGATTAATGTGGAACTGAAAATAGTCCCCAACAAATGCACTATTTCCTCCTGTTTGCTCTATTTCGTTTCTTCATAAATCCACAGGTGCAACCCTGTTCAGTCAGTTCAAAAGATGATCCAAGAGGATCATTTCTGTGTTTGGATTAGATTGAATATGAGAGAAACGTTTGAGTAGAAAGTCTGCATAAAACAGCTTTTTTGGCGAGCCATCAAACAGATTTCTTAAGTTTATAACTTTTATTTAGATTTAGAAACAAGCCTTTCATATGTTGGTTTGCTAGTTTGCTTCTCTGTCTGCAGTATGACACTCAAAACACAAGTTTCATGAGTATCAAAGCCTGAAATATTTTCCTCTTTTCGAGCACCAAATGTGGATTAATCCACCTAAAATAGTCCCCAACAAATGCACCATTTCCTTCATTTGTTTGGTTAAAAACTACATTGGTTTTAGGAAATTGCTGAAAATGTTTGAGCTTTTAAAAGCTTTACGTCTTCAGTAACAACCAACAGGCTCAGAGTTCAGACACACAAACAGGAAGTCGGTTTGTATTCATTCATTGTTGGTTTGAGTCTGCACATTTTCTGACAACAAGAAATATAGAATATCCACAGACTTCTCTCCTTCAAAGACCTTTTGTCTGGAAATGTTTGAAGTATTAAAAATCAGCTGGTAAATCATCACCAGGCTGTAAAACCTCTTCTCATCCAGAGAAACACATGGATTTTATGAGAGCAATATTTTAAACATTCTGACATCTCTGTTTTGATCTGTTTTGTTTTTGTAGAAACCTGAAAATAATGAGCCTTTTAATATCTCCAACGTTCATTATGACCATAACTACACAAGAGTTATTCCTTATAAAAGGAAATTCTGGTATTGTTCATGATTGTGGCCATTCTGACTAATTATTTGTACTATCTTATATCCGTCTCTGCTGTAGAGATTGTGGATTCCAAAGAAGATTAAATTGTACACTAACCATGCAAACCTTGTATCAAAGTCCAAATAAAGGAAATACGAGAATTAGCCGTCTGGATGTGCTGCTGTTGCTGACTAACTTATCCAGTTGAATGTTATATTACCGTCAATTAATATTCCAGGTAACAGTGAGTTTCATCAGCCGGGCTTTGAAGCCATTGGCGCTTTCACCAAAAATGCTTTTTCCAATGGACTTCCATTGGGAAAGAAACATCTGTGAATCATTGAATATAATTTCACAACATCACAACCTGTAAAATGACTTATTCAATATCAGAATTTCATTAATTCGGTCAGATAACATTTGTAATGTCTAAAAGAGCTGCACGATTAAATCATTTCACTCCTGTTCAAGTTAGCAGATCGATAAACCAGAAGTCATCCAGGAGTCTTTAGTGTGTTTTCCCTCTGGGACCATGGAGGTATAATAAGAACTGGATAAGGTGCCGTTGTTTAGGTTTTACACCAAATGTTTCCCAGTGGTCACTGGCAGTATTGGAACCAAAAATCCCCCTGCAGCCCAGAAAGCTTTTTCCTGCAGACCACAACAGTAAGAGACGTCTGTACATGGAAATCTCAAACTCAAAAAAAGTCGCTTTGTGGTTTTATGTTTGCAAAATTCATTCCTCTAGCATGTAACGCCATCTTGATGTAACATCTACAGGATAACGCTGAAGTAAACCCAGACGGCAAAAAACATTTTCAGTGTATGAACCGGTCAACGGACTGCACTTGTATTGCACTTTTCTGGTCTTACCGACCACAACAAAGCAATTCAACACTACAGAAGCTCATTGACTTTCCTACAACGTGTAAACCAGTAAACCTTCGTTCTCCGATGTCGCAGCATCAGGGGCAATTTGGGGTTCAGTATCTTTCCCCAGTAATACTCAACCTGTAGACTGCCATGCTCAAGGATCAAACCAGCGGCCTACCAGTCCGTGGGGGACCGCTCTACCACCAGCCACGCACCATATGCGCCAGGCCACCGAACAGAGAGGAAACTAAATGACATATTTTTGTAGTCCGACCCCTGAAAATAAACGTTTCTGATGCTTCACGTTTTGTTCAGCAGATGAACTCCACTTTTATGATGTTTGAATGCAGTGGACAGTAAAAAACTACACCACAGCCACATGACTTCAACGTTACTACCATTAGCTTCGGTCGCTCTCCGACAAGCTAACCAGCCGTTTGACCATTTAGCCAGTTCATAACCTGATAAATAGTTTATAAACTTAATCAGTGAAAAACTTGACAAAAGGTTGTGAGGCGGACTAGTAAAAGAGTTCCTGTTGTGTCCGGCGTGATAACGTTTAATGTCCCCAACACCCACTGTAGTCTCATTTAGCCTCTTGTTAGCATCCGCCTTTTTAAGGACAAGTAAAAACTCCAAAATTCACTAGTGGGGGTATTTACTGAAGTGTTTTATGCCGTACAACAGGACGCCAACATCTCTTCAGGTTGTTTTAACCACAGAACTTATTTCAGCTTCTAACCACCAACACAATTACACCTGTGTCACCCTATAGAAGCCAACTTTGAATCCGGTATCCAGTTCTTATGAAACATACATAATACATATGTTCGACACTTAATCTGAAGATGTGTGCGGAACTGGATAATTTTACACGCGGAAGTTGCCTCAATGCATCATTGAGCCATTCATAGGAATGAATGGAGCTCAATTATGTCTATGTCACCATATAGACGGCAACTTTGGGTCCGGTATCCAGTTCTTATTAAACATACATATGTTCAACCCATTAACTCAAGATATATGCATCCAGATCTGGATTACACGTGGAAGTTGGCTTAATGCACCACTGAGCAACTTTCATAGGAATGAATGGGGCTCCGCCTTGAAAACAATTCAGATTTTCTTAATACTTCCACAAGTACAACCCTGTGCAGCCAGTTCAACAGCTAATCCAAAAGGCTAATGTCCTTGTTTACATCCCTTTAGACTCGGTAGAGAAAGGTAAATGAGTAGGTCGTCTGCATATTGGCGAACATAGAGCTTTTTTGACTGACTTATATCGTTTAACTTCATTTACATTTAGGAACAGCAAGTTTTCAGTCAGAAAGGCCACAATTTTGACAATACTGTGTTGAGAAATACCAGATGTCCCTTTATGGATTTCAAACTGCAGATGTATCAAAGAAAATACCATTTTTGACCATGAAATGACCAAGTTTTTTTGCAAACAATCCCTATTTCAGCTGTGTGTCATCAACCAGGCGAGTTTCTGTCGGCTCCAGAATATCGAATATATTCATATCTTGTATCGAAACGTATTAGTCTATCACCCTCTTTGTTTCCAGGTGTGCAGGGAGTCGTGCATCTTTATGGCAGGAGAAGATAAGCTGCACATAGTAAGCTCTTCTATTGTAACGGGAGGCACTTCAGTCAATTCTATAATGAGACGGGGTTCAAGGCACTAGAAACTAATTTTAGATATATCTATTAAAATTTGTTAAATATTACTGCTTTCCTTCTTCAAACTGTTTTTTTAAAAGTCAGATGCAAGAAGAAAAAGAAAAATCGTGTCACAAATCACATAAAATGATCCCATGCACTCCGTCGTCAAAGATCAAAGCTTCTAAATAAATGAAAAAGGAGGATGTTATTTCTGAAGTGTCATTTTTTTTAAAAGAGATCATCAGATATGTCTCTTCTGAATTTTTTTCCCTTGTTGTTGATTTTTTTTTTTGTCTCTTTTTTGTTGTTTTTTTTTAGCAGGTTTGTCCCCTCCGGCAGTTAGCTCCGTCATGCACCGTATCCTGACGTTAGCGTGACGACCGCCATTGTCGTCATCGTCCCCCCGAGGCTCCCGAGGTCCCTCCACAACTGCAAGCAATTTAATACTGTAGTCATGCATTGAGTATACATAGCTATACCATAGCTAATTAGGCCATAATGCTTTTAGTATTTTTGACATGCCATGATCTTCGAAAAAGAAGTGTTCCTGTTCCCTTAATGCGTCAACATTCAACACGTAAATGCTTCGAAACAACTTAAATAATAATAATAAATAGCCAGTGCACTTTTGGTGAAAACAAATGAGAGAAAAAATTCCCAGGAGGAGAAGATGAGGGTTTAAAAGAAGGAAAAAAATGTAAAAAATAAGAATGAGGTAACGTCTTGTGCATGCCGATATAAGAGAGAAGAGAGTCTCCACATGCGTTTATATAAAGGAGTGTTGCATGGCATCGAACAGGGAACCTCCAGCCGACCTGTAGCAGCAGCAGCAGCAGCAGCAGCAGTGGGGCGGATAATCCTCCACAAGGCTCGGCACACCTCCTGTTTGTTTCTGATAAGGTGCCTGAAAAACATCTGGCGTCGAGTTTTCCAAAAAATGTCCCTGGATGTGCCGCGGAAAAACACACCTGAACTTCAACTGTAATCCGTTCGAAATGTGTCGTCCTCAAACGTGTTCTTCAAATCTCCGTTGGGCTTCGTTTCTGTGTCTGTTTTTGTTTTAGTTTTTTTTTTTTTTTCTTGAGTCTGTTGCACAGAGCGTCGTAGGTGTCGGGAACATTTTTGGATAAATTCTGGAGTTATTTCTGTGTTCAACTCTCAAACTTTCCTCTCTGCAACTTCTTTGCATTAAACTAAATCTGAGACTATCTTGTTTAATCTATTTTAATCAACTTGTTTTTATCTTCTGTTTCATTATAATTCTCAATCCACTTCTTGAAAGGTGCTCCACAAATACATTTTTCATGAAAAGCTCCAGAACAAGATGTTTTTATCTGAATTAATCAAAAACAAGCGGAGTCTACAAATAATTTCAAGAGATGTCAAGCTGAACAGAAAATTTAACTTCAACATCCCGAAACTGAGGATTTATCTTGACATCTTGGTCAAAACTTCATATCCAAAGTTTGATAACTTCCAAGAGATATATTTCAAAATCAAAGGGTACAAATTGGTGCATTGGACACTAAAATATCCCAACTTTTGTCTCAAGGTTTAGCCCCCTTTGTTCTTGCTTGTGCATCCATGAAAAGCTCCAAAATGTGATGTTTTTCATCTGATTTATTCTAAAAATAGGCAGTGATTCTACAGATTATTTCAAGAGACGTCAAACTGAACAGAAAGGTTAGCTTCAACAGCCAGAAACTTAAGTTTTATCTCGACATCTTGTTCAAAAATAAATCCCAAAATTGCAAGAGATATATTTCAAAATCAAGCTTTAAAATTGGTCCAACAGAGACTAAAATATCCTGGATTTTGTCTCAAGTTTTATATCACTTTCTTCTCCAAAACAGCATGTTTTTCATCTGAATTCATATAAAATAGGCAGTGATACTTTTAAGAGGCGTCAAACTGACCAGAAAGTTTATCTTCAACAGCTTGAAACTAAGATTATGTATCTTGACATCTTGGTCAAAAATAAATCCCAAAGTCAAGCTTGAAAATTGGTCCAACAGAGACTAAAATATTGTGAATTTTGTCTCAAGTTTTATTTCCCTTTCTTCTCGAAAACAGGATGTTTTTCATCTGAATTCATCTAAAACAAGCTGTGATTCTACAGCCTGAAACTGAGGTTTTATCTTGACATCTTGATCATAAATGCATATCCAAAGTCAGATGACTTGCAAGAGATATATTTCAAAATCAAACGGTACAAATTATCCCAACTTTTGTCTCAAGGTTTAGCTCCCATTGTTCTCGCTTGTGCATCCATGAAAAGCTCTAAAATAAGATGTTTTTCATCTGATTTATTCTAAAAAAGGCAGTGATTCTACAGATTATTTCAAGAAAACGTCAAGCTGAACAGAAAGTTTAGCTTCAACAGCCTGAAACAGAAGTTTATTGAGACATCTTTGTCAAAAATCAATACCCAAAGTTTGATTTTGAAATATATCTCTTGCATGTTCTCAAATGGTACAAATTGGTGCAACAGAGACCAAAATATCGTGACATTTGTTCTTACATTTCCCATAGTGCAACTCTGTAATAACGACCATAATATGTCTTGTTAGATCTCTCTTGTCTTTGTAACTTTGGAATGGTTAAAATCGGAGCAGCAGAGGTCGAGCTCTCCTCTGTGGTGTCTTTATTTAGACTCTTCCTGCTGGGTAAACTCCTGCCTCTTACAAACTGGTAAAAAAACGTTTAAAATGAGTGAATAATTTATCCAAAATGTTCCACCGACACCTGCCGATCGTTGTGCTATTGCCAAACAAGTCTGTCGTCGTGTCCCTGGAATAAGTGAGTCTCTAGCTTTGATAAATTTGCCATGTGTGCGTCGAACTCCCAAAGTCTTCACACACACGTTTGAATGAATCAATGCAAAAGAAGAATAAAATGCACCAATGGAGATAAAGCATCGAGATATTTCTACAATATTTACATCGGTGGCGCCGGACGCCGCCTCACACGTCGGTGAGCAGCTTCGCCTTGTTCACACAGTTCTGGCTCGGCGCCGTGCAGTTGGCAGTCCTAAGGTTCGCTTCCCTAAAGTTATCGATGCTGTTGTTCATGTCCTCGTCTATCTCCATGTACTCCGACTTGCTGACCACCGAGGAGCTGCGGCGGCTCGAGTTGGTGTCCGACGCCAAGTTCTGGTTGCTAACGTTGAGCAGCTGGGCCTGCTCCTCGCCCTCCGTCTCCCGGTGGTAGAAGTAGTTGAAGTTGGACACGATGACGGGAACCGGCAGCGCGATGGTCAGCACGCCGGCGATGGCGCACAGCGAGCCCACGATCTTCCCCCCGATGGTGACGGGGTACATGTCACCGTAGCCCACCGTGGTCATGGACACCACGGCCCACCAGAAGGCGTCCGGGATGCTGGTGAAGAACGACTCCTTCTCCTCGGCTTCGGCAAAGTAGACGGCGCTGGAGAACAAAATCACACCGATGAAGAGGAAGAAAATGAGCAAGCCCAGCTCCCGCATGCTCGCCTTTAGAGTTTGCCCCAAAATCTGGAGCCCCTTGGAGTGCCGGGACAGTTTAAAGATCCTGAACACCCTCACCAGGCGGATTACCCTGAGAATAGCCAGAGACGTGGCCTGCTCCCCACCTCCCTTCCCCTCCTTGTTCTCCTGGTCATCGGCCAGCTCCGTCCCCAGCGTGATGAAGTACGGGATTATAGCCACGATGTCGATGGAGTTCATCATGTTTTTAAAGAAGGCCGCCTTGCTGGGGCAGGCGAAAAACCGGACTATCAACTCAAAAGAGAACCAGATGATGCAGAGCGTCTCCACCACGAAGAAAGGGTCCGTCAGCACGTTGGCCTTGTAATACACCGTGATGTTCCCCACCACGCGCATCCGCTGGCTGGAGTCCTCCTTCAGCTCCGGTAACGTCTCCAAACAAAATATGACTATTGAAATAAGAATAACCATCACCGAGACGATGGCGATCCCCCGGGCGGGCCCCGAGCTCTCCGGATGCTCGAAGAGGAGCCAGATCTGCCGCTGGAACTCCTTCTCCGGCAGGGGCCGCTCCTCCTCCCGGATAAATCCCTCGTCCTCCCGAAACTTCTCCATGGCCTCCGCGCCCAGTTCGTAAAACTTAATCTCCTCCGAGAACATATCCAGCGGCACGTTGACCGGCCTTCTTAGCCTCCCCCCGGACTGGTAGTAATACAAGATGGCGTCGAAACTCGGGCGATTCCGGTCGAAGAAATACTCGTTTCGTAAAGGGTCAAAGTAGCGCATCCTCTTCTTGGGGTTCCCGAGGAGCGTCTCGGGGAACTGCGCCAGAGTCTTGAGCTGGGTCTCGAAGCGCAGCCCCGAGATGTTGATGACCACCCGCTCGCAGCAGTCGTGGTCGTCGTGGTCGTCGTCGGGCGGGTAGGGGTCCTGCGGGTGCCCCGGCAGGGTGGAGGTCTCGTCCATGTTCTCGGTGGACACCACAGTCATCCTTCCTGGCGGGGGGAGGACGGGAAGAGGAAGCGGCGTGAAGGTGAAGGACAGCAGGTCGAAGTGAAGGAGCCTCTAGTGAGGCTGCGAGCCGCGCAGAGCTTCCCTCGCCGTCGTCGTCGTCTCCGAGCTGAACATCTCAGCAGAGCGCCGTCACCTGCAGCAGGGTGAAACAAACAAGAGACGTGCCTTCACATCCTGTTTCCATCTGCTCCGAGAAGAAAAAACCCCATCATGCAGTAGAGTACAGTACGGCGCCCTGCGCTGCATTTGCTGTATTTTTACCGCATACATCAGTATTCAAGTTTGCTGCGCGTCCTCTCTGCGCACCCTGCAGTTCCCTCTCAGACACCTCTCAACATTTCACACAATAAACTGGACAAATAAAATCCCTCTTAAAAGCCTCACATGCTTCAAAAAGGCTGTAAATGAGGAATAAACACGTACCTGTGCTGAGCTGCAGCAGATGGAGCTCCTCACTGTGCACACCTTCTCCCAACTTGGCTTTAATACTGATATCGTTTTACAGGATCTCTGAAAAATTAATAGACTTATGTTGTCTTGGTCAACATCCGTATCCTCTTGGTGTTGGTTTTCAGCGTCGATCGGAGCTGCGGGCTGCAGGAGCAGCAGCAGGAGGAGGAGGAGGAGGAGGAGGAGGCTTCAGACGGCTTTGAACCGCGGCTCAGCTGCAAAAATCCTGACTGACAATTTATCAAAATCATGCTGGAAATAAAAGAGCAAGGCGGAGAAAATCCAGCAGTGGGTGAAGCTCCGGGTCTGAGGAGGAGAAGCAGGACTGGACACTGCAGCATCAGCAGAAAGCGGCTCTCTCCTGTTTTTTTTTGCTGCAGTATTTAAAAAAAAAATGGAAAGAGAAACGCGGAGGCTTTTTGGAGGAGAAACCGCTTTAAGATCCGGAACTCAGAGATCCAGCCCGAGCACCAGGCAGGACGGGTCTCCGCTGATTTGGACGCATATTGCAGGATTTCATGTAGAGAGGAAAAGAAGAAGAAGAAGAAGAAGTGAGTGAAGGAGGGAGGGAGGGAGGGAGGGAGGGGTTAGGAGAGAGAGAGAGAGAGAGAGAGAGTGAGGGGAGTGAGAGAGGAGAGGAGGGGGGTTTCGACGCAATGCAGACAGACTGTAAAACACAGTTGGCGCTACAGTATCTGCAGGAGCCGCTCCGGTACCGAACCACAGCAGGTCGAGCTGCACGACCACAACACACACCCGCTGTTATTATTATTATAATTATTATTGTATGCTGACATATTATTATTATTATTATGGATAAAATCTGAATAATATGCATGATTTATAAACATGAAAACATCTCATAGTAGAGCACTGCATCATGTTATGTAACCAGAATGTATTTCTACATATATTTCTCTCCGTGCTGCTTATGAATATATATTTATTTTTATACATATATTTATTTATTTGTTTATTTGTCCGTCTGTCTGACTGACTGGAGGAATCTGCAGCAGGAAGCGGCTCAAACTGTTTCTCCATAATTGGCTGTTTGCGACAGTCCAGCCTGCGAGTCGGTGGTGTAAATACCCCGGTGTTGCTATGGTAACAGGGAGACTCAAGCAGAGGGCTGTTTTTTTTGTTTTTTTATATGTATAATTTATTTTAAATTTTCAATCAAGTGTAAAAAGAATGAGATGAGAGCAAGAATCTAGCATAAAACTGATCATCTGGTTAAATTCTATTTTATTTTTATTTTTATTATTATTATTATTATGTATTTATTTATTTATTTATTTATTTAACTGTAAGAAAATATGGGAGCAATAATCTAGATCTACTAATCATCTTATTTTTTTTATTTTTTTTTTAAATCATTTATTCTTATTATTATTATTATTATTATTATTATTATTATTATTATTATCAAGTGTAAAAAAATAAGATAAGAGCAATAATCTAGCAAGAAACTGATTATCTGGTTAAATTATTTGATTTTTGTAATGATTTTTTATTATTATTATTATTATTATTATTATTATTGTTATTATCAAGTGTAAAAAATAAGATGAGAGCAATAGAAGAGAAACTGACCAAATGGTTAAATAATTTAATTTTTGTAATGATTTTTATTTTATTATTGCTTTTATTATTACTATTATTATTATTATTATTAAGTGTACAAAAATAAGATGAGAGCAATAATCTAGCAAGAAACTGATCATCTGTATAATTACATTTTTGTAATTATATTATTATTATTATTATTTTTATTATTATTATCATTATATTAGTATTATTCAAATTCAGATGTTTTTTGGCATGTGATGGCGACACACAGGGAACTCTTTGAACGTGTCATGTTCCACTAGTTACATGCATCGTGGCTTTTCAAAATAAAGCTCCATGTTCTCGGGAAATGGTTAATTTTAGCCAATAAAACCACTTGACAACATGTGGAGCGCCCCCTGGTGGCGCTATAGACCGCCAATGAGAACACCGTGGTCACGAAGAAAACCAGCGACTAAAAAAGCCTTCTTCCTCACTGGACTTTTTCTTTATTCATTGTTGAAATTATGTCTCAAACAATAAAATAATAATTAAATCATTTAATACAGTCTATGAATTAAATAAGTAAAATTGGGCTCAAAAAATCAGTTGATGAGACCAAAAATAACTGTGTGTTACATGCGGTTTAATGCAAAAATGCAAAAAATGTTTTCATCATGCATCAGAACGTGTTAGTTTCGCCTGTTGTACTGCTTGTTTGCAGGTTATACATATAACTTTTATTTTTATGTTTTATAATAAAGTTTGGTCAAAGTATTCTGCCTGAGTTTGACTCTTTAATGGCACCATTTGAAAACTAATAATGCATTATTATAAGACAAATATTCCTCCAACCTCTCTAGTCAAAGACATCTGGTTTGGCCCTTCAGTGTATTTCTGAGTGACTGAAGCTGTTAAATAGAAGTCGACCTTCATTAAGCTCCACGTGCTGATAACTGAGATAACGATGGAGGATTTAGTCCGTTTGGAATAAATTATAAGAGCTGGAACCTGGAGGCTTAATTTGACTTTATCTGGGCTTCTGAGACTCAGCAGCCTGGAAGTTATCTCACCTTCATACGTGGAGACAGATAAAGATTAAACCGGCTCTGTTCAGAAACTGTGTGTGGTGGATTTATTCACTCAAACCTGATATGGAAACACACTTCCTCCATTATAGTGGGTCAGTAAAGTATTGATTTATTGCTTATGATTTCCAGCCCTTTATTTTGTTTTTTATTAACAAATCCCATGAAAAGACCCAAACCAACAGTGACAAAGCTCTCATGAACACTTATAATCCACTATTATTCAATAATATTCTCAATTTGAGGTCATGAAGATGGTAAATTCCGTTTGGATAATGTGAATTTGGCCTTTGGCAATATATCCTGACTACGACATGTGATATATGTTTACAGACATGCCCACTTTATGCTGATACCATGCCCACTTTATGTTGATAACATGCTCACTTTATGTTGATAACAGCCCACTTTATACTGATAACATGCCCACTTTATATTGATAACATGCCCACTTTATGTTGATAACACGCCCACATTATGCTGATAACATGCCCACTTTATGTTGATAACATGCCCACTTTATACTGATAATATGCCCACTTTATACTAATAATATGCCCACTTAATGTCGATAACATGCCCACTTTATGCTAGTAACATACCCGTTTTATACTAATAAGATGCCCATTTATGCAGATAACAGTAAGTGTTTCTACTGCAGTAAATGTGTTACTGTGTCCTCTTGTGTGTGAATCTTTGTGCATCCTGGGGTCCCTAAACAGTCTGTGAGCTGCATAAATCGGGTCTGACTGGAAAACTGAGACTTCTGTGTCATGTTAGCAATATGTTTTAAAAGCGATTGTTCGTATTTTGCATGATATCAATGTTAATTTAATCAGCCACTTAACAGGCTTAGAGCTCACAGCTTGCCTTTATTCAATAATAAAAAAATATTCTGTTTGTCTCCTGAAGACAATAATCTTTAAAAATCAAAAAGAAATTGTATATTTCTGTTTTTAAACAATAAGAATATTCTCCTAAAGAAATGTCTCGAAACAGCTGCTCACTGTAGTTTTTATCAAACAAACAGGAGAGACACAATTAATCCAGTATAACTGGAAGATTTGGAAGATTTCTGGTGAATCTAAGCTTCAAAAAACAAATTAAATATACGTTTTTGGTTTCATCACCCGATTTTCATCTGAAATTCAGCACCACGGACAGCTCCTGAACTTTCTCCTTCTTTCCTTTATTTTGACAGTCTTCTCTCATTATTCCAGTGAAGGTTTATAAGATCTGCTCCGTCTCATTGTTGTGTAGCGTTCCTCCAGCAGCAGGTTGGAGGCGGAGCCTGTTGGAGCCTGTTGGAGCCCAGCAGATGGACCCGGCGGTGGGCCGAGTCGGAGGATCAGCTGGCTGCAGAGCTGGATCCGATCCCAGAGACGACCAGAACACAAACACAGTCAGAGAGAAGACAAAGACAAGGAAGATACTGGGAATATTTTAATAAGTCAGTAGTTTTCCATTGAATATAGCATAAATACCATTAATAAGCTACATGTAGACTATATTAAATTAGGTTACTTGTTAAGGAGGACCATCAAAAATGAGTAAAATTGTAAAATATGATACCCAGTCAGACATTATCGCATATTTAACCCTTCTTTCAGAGGCTGTGGAGGGCTTTTTCTGAATCCACTGGTGCCAAATATGTTGTGATATTTTGTTATAAAGTCGGTGAAATAACGCTCCAATTATAGGCTTAATTTTGGTGAGAAAAGAAAACTTGCATGGCTATCTTCAAAGGGGTCCCTTGACCTCTGACCTCCAGATATCTGAATGAAAACGGGCTCTGTGTGTCACCATGAGTCTCCTCTTTACAGACATGCCCACTCATGCCTAATTATGCTGATAACAGGCAATCGAAGGCAAAAAACACACAAAATAAATCCCAAATTTACGATTAAAAAAAAACAATTTTCAAGAGAAAAATATCCCAATTGTACAAGAAAAAACTCACCAGAAAAACCCT
The DNA here is from genome assembly GCF_030273125.1 of Centropristis striata. Taxonomy (NCBI): domain Eukaryota; kingdom Metazoa; phylum Chordata; class Actinopteri; order Perciformes; family Serranidae; genus Centropristis; species Centropristis striata. Next base: position 29,675,699 of record NC_081538.1, on the reverse strand, counting down.
CACAAATTTATGAGAAAAAAAACAAGATTTAAAACCAATAAAAGTCATAACATACAATACTCATGCAGTGAAAAGACCCTCAGAAATTTACTAGACAAAACTCAAATAAAATTATATTTTTTTTAAATCACAAATATAGGACAAAGAAATCCCAAATTTACTACAAAAAACTCACAAATTTACAACAAAAAACTAGAAAAAAACTTTATGAGATATATGTATGTACAAATGCATCAAGACAATCACACATTTAAGACAACAAAATCACAAATTTACCACAAAAAAAAAACATAAATTAAAAAGAAACAACTCACAAATTTAGGACAGAAAATTCCCAAAATTACCACAAAAAATCCTAAATTTACAAAAAAAATATCACTACTTTAAGACAAAAAAAATCCCATATTTACCACAAAAAATCATTAATTACCATGTCCACTTTATGCTAATAACATACCCGTTTTATACTGATAACATGACCACTTTATACAGATAAATCACAAAGTTACGACAAAAAAAATCACAAATTTACCACACAAAAAAAACATGAATTAAAAAGAAACAACTCACTACTTTAGGACAAAAAAAACCCCAAAATTACCACAAAAAATCCTAAATTTACCACAAAAAAACCCACTATTTTAAGACGAAAAAAATACCCAGATTTACCACAAAAAATCATAAATTAACAAGAAAAAACTCCCAAATTTACAACAAAACAAACAAACAAAAAAAAACATCACAAATGTACAACGGAAAATATTTATGAAATTAAAATTCATGAGAAAAACAGAATCTCTGTGTGTGTTTGTCATCTGAGTGAATTGTGTGTGAGAGTTGAGTGAAAGCTGGAATGTGTGTGGTATTTGTGTGTGTGTGGTATTTGTGTGTGTGTGTGTGTGTGTGTGTGTGTGTGTGTGTGTGTGGTATGTGAGCTGGTCTATCTTGGTCCCTACAGTGTTCAGAGTCTCTTACAGTAGCTGCTGTAACCGACAGCTGGATGAGTCCCCTCGGATTCCTCAAAACCTAAATTTAGTTTAGAAAAACACGCCGAGCTACAAAAAACCTGAACACACACGAGAGGAAAGAGGAACCAGCTCCGTGTTCACACGGCGAAGCCTCGATCCATATGTTACTGTGACCTCTGACCTCTGAGGTTTAACATCCAGGATTATAATCCAGTTAGTCGCTTTGTTATCTGAACGATCTGATCTGGTTCAGGAGCAGGTGGAGTGTGTGAAGCAGTGACCCTGGATGCATAAAATCAAGAAATAAATGACAAAGTTAGGAAAAAAAATCACAAATTTATGAGAAAAAAAATTCACAAATTTATGAGAAAAAAATCACAAATTTATGAGGAAAAAAATCACAAATTTACGAGAAAAAAAATCACAAAATATTCTAAAAAACATACCAAAATTCCAACAAAAAAATCACAAATTAATAAGAAAAAACTCACATTTATGAAAAAAAATATTACGACAAAAAAACTCACAAACTAATGACAAAAAACATCAAATTTATGACAAAAAACATCAAATTTATGACAAAAAAATCACAAATTTATCAAAAAAATCACAAATTTACGACAAAAAAAAATAAACAAGGAAAAACTTCTTCATAATCTCATGAATCTAATTCATAAAAAAAAACCTCACAAATTTATGAGAAAAACAAAAAAAAAAATACAACCAATAAAAATCACAAATATACGGAAAAAAACACAAATTTATGAGAAAAAACGTCACAAAATAAAATTTAAAAAACTCACAAATTCACAAGAAAACATTTGAAAAATTCACAAGTAATAACTCACAAATTACAGGAAAAAAACCCTCACGAATGTATGGGAAAAAACTCAAAACAAACCATATTGTTTGTATTTTCATAATGTGGGTATTGAACCAATCAGAGACAGATTTATATTAATGGTCCTTTACACTCAGAGGAAAATGTTGGTGTCATTTGTTTTCAAACACTCGTTGAGCTCTGATGGAAACAGGAAACAGGTGAGAGCCAAACGTGGCGACTCGGAGCTGAGACACGTTCCGACGTGTTCAGAGCTTCATGTCGACTCGTTGACAGCAGAGACGAGAAGCTGCTGCTGATCTCAGCTGCTTTCATCTGGTGAAACCGGAGAACAAAGAACCGGCCCGGTGTCGCCTTACAGACATGAAACTCAAGACGCAAATCCTCCTGTTGGAAAGTTTAACGTGCACTTGAACTTGTGAGAGTCGACCTGCAGCCTGAAGCCTCGGGCCCCTGGTCTCCTGGTCTCCTGATCCTCCTGGTCTCCTGATCCTCCTGCTCTCCTGATCCTCCTGGTCTCCTGATCCTCCTGCTCTCCTGATCCTCCTGGTCTCCTGATCCTCCTGGTCTCCTGATCCTCCTGGTCTCCTGGTCCTCCTGGTCTCCTGATCCTCCTGGTCTCCTGATCCTCCTGCTCTCCTGATCCTCCTGGTCTCCTGATCCTCCTGGTCTCTCTACTGGAGCTGTGATTGGTACAAGGACGAGGATCAGCTTCTGAATTCACTTGATGTCACTTTAACTGCAGCTGAAGAGAAAATTACTAATTTATAAGAAAAATACACAAATTTACAACAACAAAAAATACAAATTTATGAAAAAAAAATCACAAATTTACGAGAAAAAATTAGAAAAAGTATTTAAAAAAATAGCAAATTTAAAAAGAAATACAGTTTTTAAAAAAAAAATCACAGATTTATGAAAAAAAATTACGACAAAATAATCACAAATGCACAAGAAAATAATTCAGAAATTAAGTTCAGGAAAAAAATCACAAAATGACGATTAAAAAAAACACAAATTTCTGAGAAAAAAAACTAACAAATTTACGAGAAAAAAAATTCACAAATTAACAAGAAAAAAACAATAAAAATAATATCACAAATTTACACTTTGTGTTGTTTAGACGCAGTCTGCAGTTTATTTAGATTAGTTTTGAGTGTCACAGCTTCATTTCAATCATTTCTGCAGGTCTTCAACATGACTGGTTCCAAAGATGAACAAGTATCTGGGATGTTACCAGACCGTCAGCTGGAGGAGGAGGAGCAGGAGGAGCAGGAGGAGGAGGAGGAGGAGGAGGAGGAGGAGGAGGAGGAGGAGGAGGAGGAGGAGGAGGAGGAGGAGGAGGAGGAGGAGGAACCCGGTCTTCCTTCAGGTCGGCCTGCTTCCTCTGCAGAGACTCTCAGTCCTGTCGGTTCCTCGTGGCCTGAATCAGAGCAACACTCATTAAAGACTTCCTCTGTTTCCACGACGCTCCATTCATCCTCCTCCTCCTCCCTCTCCTCCTCCTCCTCCCTCTCCTCCTCCTCCTCCTCCCTCTCCTCCTCCTCCTCCTCCTCCTCCTCCTCTTCCTCTACAACATCTCGCCCTACATCTCTCTCATTTCTTTTCTCAGCTGCCCTGAAAACCTCCAGAGACACACAGAGATAAATGTTGTAACCTCATTACTGACTTTAAGCGTCACCTCCAGTGTGTTTTGGCTTTTTTATACTACTACTACTTATACCAAAGTATGAACTTTTAATTTGCATGAAAATCCTGCAGATCTTATGTGCAGGATTCATCTTATTTTCTTGTCCAAAAAATGTGCAAATTCATGCAAAAGAAATTACAATTTTTTAAAATTATTCATGTGAAAAAAATTACAAATTCACTGCAAAAAAATCACAAATTTGCTTGGAAAAACTCACAAATTTACAGCAAAAAAAATCACACATTTACAGCAAAAAAATAAAAAATATACTTGACAAAAATCACACATTTATAGAAAAAAAATCACATTTACAGAAATCACAAATTCAGGGCAAAAAAATCAGAAATTTACAGAAGAAAATCACCAATTTCATGGGGAAGAAAATCACCATTTTACAGCAAATAAATCACACATTTACAGAAAAAAATAAAAAATGTACAGAAAAAAAATCACAAATTTACAGTAAAAAAATCACATATTTACAGAAAAAAAATCCCAAATTTACAGAATTTTTTTTTTTTGTCCATCTCATTCCTCATTATGCTGCTGAGTTATTCTCCCTGCTGGACTGAATCTTTGCTCTTTTCCTCTCTGACACGTTTCCTGAACACCAGCAGCTCGTGGTGGGTTCCTGGTGACCTTTGACCTCCTGGTCATCCAGCTGACTCATCAGCTGTCACGGCGTCACACGGTGGACGTCGTGTTGCTGCAGCAGAAAACACGGTTTTTATCCTGATTCATGTAAAAACGTGACCATGTTGATGTGAAGCAGCTGGACGAAGAGAAGCTCATTCATAAACACAACCAGGATTATATAACACACACACACACACACACACATATATATAAATATATCTATATAACTCTACCTCTCCCTCTCTCTCTCTCTCTCTCTCTCTCGGGCCGATTCATGCCGTGCCCTTCAAGTCCAACCCTCGGCCCCCGGGGCCCCGGGACCCGAGTCCACGGAGTTATTATTAGAGACACGTCACGGGAGAACCGGCCAGAGAGAGGAGGAGGAGAAGTGACAGATGGGGGGAGGGGAAGAGAGGAGGAGGAGGAGGAGGAGGAGGAAGGTTTCTTAGGAGGAGGAGGAAGGTTTCTTTCATGCACTTGGTTCATTTTGAGGCTTCAGAATAATGGGAATAAAACATGCAAAACAAACATGTAGGTGTATGTTTTACTGTATTTTGCAGTTTTCCCGTAAATTTAGAGAAAAAAACGACATATTCACAAGAAAAAACACACATAAATTGACTTTTCTTAAAAACAAATTTATTCATGTCTGAGAAAACCTATTTACAACAAAACAAAATTTACAAGAAAAAAACTGACAAATTTATGAGAGAAAAGCTAAAATTACAACAAAAACACCACACAAATTTACAAGGAATAATTCACAAATATACGGAGGAGGAGGAAGGTTTTCTTTCATGCACTGGTTCACAAAAAAAATGCAAAACAAAAATGCAGGTTTATATTTTACTGTATTTTTTCAGATTTCCATAATTTACAAAAAACTATTTACAACAAAAAAAATCACAAATTTACGAGAATAACTCAAAAATTAACATGAAAAAACTCAATAATATAAAGGAAAAAAATTCACAAATTCACTAAACAACAAAATGTTGTTAACAGGATCTGGTTTATTTTAATGACACATGGAGAATAAAGAGAATTCTGACACTAATATCAACATTTAACACAAGTAACGGTCACTTTTTGTAACTGATGATGCGTTCAAGGACCGTCGGAGAGTTCAAACTCTGACGATAACGCCTGTTTTTATAGTAAATTTTTTGCCGAGCTTCAAAATAAAACACACATTTGAATCCTGCTGGATCTCTGATTGAAGCAGATCTTTTTCTCTGAATCGTTCTTCATGTTCCAGATATTAAAAGGAGCGTCTCCCTCCTCTCAGCAGAAACATGAAGCTGAATGTTTGATTCGTGTTTCTTATTGTGTTGTGTAAATAATGCAGCAGCATGTTGAAAGCTCTGGAGGGTTTTTATGGATTCTCCTCTTTAATTCATCTTTCTTTCCTCAGAACAAACAGAGAGAATCCCTCTAACATCTGACCTCCGCTCTTCATCCTGTCCTCCTCTCCTCTTCATCCTGTCGTCCCTCTCCTCTTCATCCTGTCCTCTCTTCTTCATCCTGTCGTCCTCTCCTCTTCATCCTGTCGTCCTGCTCCTCTTCTTCACGTATCACATCATTTATTCAGCAGCTTTCCTCTGCAGCTCCACCATAATCTGAATCTGGATCAGCTGCAGGTCTTCTGTGAACACGCCCGGAGAGATGCTGTTTCAAACCTTTTCCTCCAAAACAAAACCAGTTTAATAAAAATCACCTCCGTCCTGAGCTGCTGGACGTTTAAATAGTTTGGGTTTTATCGTTTTTGCTTCATTTAATGAAAAGTGCTGAAAATAGTGTGGAAATATATTAAAAATATGTTTTCAGTATATATAAAAATCAAGCTAATATCATATGTTTATACAATTAAATTGACTTTATTTATATATCACATAACCATATTATATAAACATATATATATATATATATTATATATATATAATATATATATATATATATATTATAATATATATATATTATTAAAGATATGATTTTTTTAAGTTTGGTAAAAGTATCAATCACATTTTGGAACAACAACACATTAATAACATAACCCCTGTACTGTGATATATAATAACCACCATAATAACCCCTGTACTGTGATATATAATAACCACCATAATAACCCCTGTACTATGATATATAATAACCACCATAATAACCCCTGTACTATGATATATAATAACCACCATAATAACCCCTGTACTATGATATATAATAACCACCATAATAACCCCTGTACTATGATATATAATAACCACCATAATAACCCCTGTACTATGATATATAATAACCACCATAATAACCCCTGTACTGTGATATATAATAACCACCATAATAACCCCTGTACTGTGATATATAATAACCATCATAATAACCCCTGTACTGTGATATATAATAACCACCATAATAACCCCCGTACTGTGATATAATAACCATCATAATAACCCCTGTACTGTGATATATAATAACCACCATAATAACCCCTGTACTGTGATATATAATAACCATCATAATAACCCCTGTACTGTGATATATAATAACCATCATAATAACCCCTGTACTGTGATATATAATAACTACCATAATAACCCCTGTACTGTGATATATAATAACCCCTGTACTGTGATATATAATAACTACCATAATAACCCCTGTACTGTGATATATAATAACCACCATAATAACCCCTGTACTGTGAGTGAACCTGCTCCTCTCTCTCTGAGACCTGATCGATCGGCTCATTGACGACTCGTCACATTCTCCCCATGATGAAGATCAAACCGCCGTCAGGCGTCGTTTCTTTCTGTGTTTACAGAGTGAGTGTGTGTGCTGTGTGTGTGTGTGTGTGTGTGTGTGTGTGTGTGTGTGAGAGAGAGAGTATGTTTCTGTGTTTACAGCTCGACTTGTCGTAAATTATCAGCAGACACCAAACATCACTGACGGCTCCTCAGGGACAAACATCTCTCACTCTGTCGTCTCCAGCGTGATTTAGTGAACAATAAAGATCTGAAACATCAAACAGCTGACAGCAGATTCTCCTTTAACCTTTAACCCTTCAGAGAGGTGTTTACTCTGCTGGCTCGCCAAAAATACTCCCTTTATCTCAGACAGAAACTGTAAAAATTATCGTCAGAGTGTGAACTTTCCGACGGTCCTTGAACGCATCATCAGTTCTAAAAAGTGACAGTTACTTGTGTTAAATGTTGATATTAGTGTCAGAATCTCTTTATTCTACATGTGTCATTTAAAATAAACCAGATCCTGTTAAAAACATTAAATTCTGCTCCTCAGAGACACTGTTTACACAGAGCAGAGAGGAGAGGACAGGAGAGGCTGTTTACATGACAATACTTCAATATGTACAATATGTGGATTTTTTGGTAATTTTATGTATTTTTTGGTAATTTTACATCTTTTTTGGTAATTTTGTGTCTTTTTTTGGTCATTCTACGTCTTTCTTTGGTCATTTTATGGTGATTTTACGTCTTTTTTATAATTTTACTTTTTTTTGGCCATTATACATCTTTTTTGATCATTTTACGTCTTTTCTGGGGTCTTTTTTCAGAGAGGAGAGGACAGGAGAGGCTGGAAACAGGACAATACTGAGAATATGTGGAAAAAACTATTTTTACCGTCATTTTGTGTCACATTTTTGTGACATTTTTGTCACATTATATTTATTTTTGGGCCAATTATATTTCTAATACAACAATTAAATGATTAAATACGTATTTTGTTTCATTTTGTGCCTTTTTTTGTTATTTTTGCTACATTCAGGACACTTGTGGGCATTTAGAAAAGTGTTTATATATACATTCTATTTTACTACAATTTTAAAACATAATTTATCACAGAAATTCAACCTGTTTTTTTATCTTTTCTGATGATTTCTGTCACTAAAACAAGCACTCAACTTATTACGTTTTGTGCAATTTGTTGCATTTCTTTTAAATGTAACAATCTCTATATTTATAATCTGTAAATATTAAAAAGGAAGAGATAAAAATGATGCATTTCAGCACATGGAGCTGCAGTAAAAACCACCAGCTTCATGTGTTTCTACATTTTACGTGACAATAAAACCAAACTGAACCTTCAGGGAATCCCTGCTGCCACGGCTCTGCACGAGAGAGTGTGTGTGTGTGTGTGTGTGTGTGTGTGTGTGTGTGTGTGTGTGTGTGTGTGTGTGTGAGCTATTTTTAGAAAGCTCCTCTTTCTTTGAGGGGATTCTGAATCTATTTCTGCTGCCAGCCGGCACCATTTATCCTCCTGATGGGGGTGCAGGGGTTAAAGAGACGCAGCAGCAGTTTACTGGTTAGTGAGCGACAGTTTATACAATTAAACTGATTCAGGATGCGTGTGTGTGTGTGTGTGTGTGTGTGTATGTGTGTGTGTGTGTGCACCACCTCCCTGCAGCTCCTCACTGATGGTACGACCCAGAAAAAATTATAAAAATAAAGAAAAAAAATCCCTCCACTTTCCGTTCAGAGAGGATTCGACCTTGTTTTGCCCCCGAGCTGCAAAAAGAATCAGATCTGTGTTCATGCTGCAACGTTTCACTGCAACAAACATCAAAAATAAACGATAATCAATAAGACAAAATATTATCATTATTACCTGCTGCTGGCACAGTCATCTGAGGGTTAATTATCTAGTATTTCTGTTATCTTAAATCTCCAAAATTGATTAATTCTGAATTAATTTTTAATTCATTCATTTTTTTAATTAATGTTTATAAATATGACTATTTATATGTATTTATTTATTCATTTTACTGTAAATATTATGGGCTGAAATTGTTTTAAGTTAGTGTTTAAATAATTATTTTAAATAACTAATTAATTAATTTAAAAAGAAATACAAAGGATTCATTAACTAATTAACTAAGCTAAGCAAACAATGCAACATATATGGAAAATGTAGTATTGAACATTATTATTATTATTATTATTATTATTATTATTATTATTAATAATAATAATAATAATAATAATAATAATAATAATAATTTATACAATTACTTGGTTCTTTCCAGGATATTCTTCAGGAAATAGGAAATTATATCATATTTTAATATTTTTTGGAACACAAAATAGTTTATATTTATAGCCTTAATTTTCATAAATGTGTGAGCTTTTTTCTTGTAAATTTGTGTGGTATTTATATTATGTTATTTCCTCGAACTCCGAGGTCAAGACGTCCTAAATTTGTTCATTTCTTTTCCTCATAAAAGTGTTAATTTCTTTCTTATGAAATTGTGAGGGTTTTTTTCCTGTGAATTTGTGAATTTTTCTCGTAAATTTGTGATTTATTTTATCATGAATTTGTGAGGGGTTTTTTTCCGCAAATTTGTGAATCTTTTTGTTATAAATTTGTGATTTTTTTGTGAATGTTCCTTTTTCCTCATATTTGTTAGTTTTTTTTCTCAAAATTTGTGATTTTTTTCTCAAGTATTTATTTTTATTTTTTCCACATGAAGTTGTTTTGTTTTTTCTCTCGTGAATGTGTTTCTTTCTTATGAAAATGTGAATTTTTCTCGTAAATTTGTGATTCATTTTCTCATGAATTTGTGAGGGTTTTTTTTGTGATTTGTGATTTTTTTCTCATAACTATGTGAGTTTTTTTCTTGTGAATTTGTGTGTCATGTGTTATTCCCTCGAGCTCTGAGGTCAAGGCGCTACATTTTTACCTCCTAATTCTGATGATATTTTCCCAACATATGGACTTGATCGGGAGGTCCACCACTGGGGTTCAAATGGAAAAATCCCAACAACTACTGGATGGATTGGGATGATATTTGGTAGAACCATTCCCAGGAGTCTGTGGACGACTGCTGAGGAGTTTGGTGATCCTCTGACTTTCCATCTAGCGCTACCAGCAGGTCAAAATATACCTTCAACAATCAACCGTCATTGGTTACAAAAAAGCATGAACATTTCCACCTTAATAAAGCTCTTATTGTGGCGGGTCAGGAGGAGGACTCGGACACAGATTCTCCTCTCTGACCTTCTGTGCTGCTGCTTCCTGTACCGGCTCGCCTCCAAATTTTGACCTCTTAAGTCTGTTGATTGGACGGTCCACCACTGAGGTTCAAACGGAAAAATCCCAACAATTATTGAATGGACTGGGATGATATTGGGTAGAACCATTCCCAGGAGTCTGTGGAAGACTGCTGAGGAGTTTGGTGATCCTCTGACTTTCCATCTAGCGCCACCAGCAGGTTAAACTATACCAGCAACATTCAACCATCATTGGTTTTAATAAATCACTGTTAAATAACTTAAATTAAAGAACTCTTCCACCTTAAGAGATTGTGCTCTTCCACCTTTATAAAAGCTCTTATTGTGGTGGGTCAGGAGGAGGAGGAGGACACAGATTCTCCTCTCTGACCTTCTGTGCTGCTGCTTCCTGTACCGGCTCGCCTCCATGGAGCGGAGCAGTGAAACGCCTCGGACCGATCCATTATTAATGCGGAGCGGGGGCCGAGTTTCACCAACACAAAGCAGAGCGAGCTGCGTTCAGTCAATCAGAGCGATGGAGTGATGCTGCAGTCATAAAGTTATGGTAATGAGGAGAACAGACTGAGGCTGGAGCTTTAAGGTCTCTGTCTTTTATAAAGTCTGTTTCTGTCTCAGTGTCTCTGGTTGGTTTCTTTCTGAGATTCATGTAAACAAACGTCCTTTGACTGTTGGACATAATCAGTATATGAGGGAAAGGAGACTTTTTATCAGTTGTTTTCTTTTTAATTTGTGATTTTTTTCTCTTAAATTTGTGAAGTTTTTTTTAATTGTGATTTTTTTCATAATTTTTTTATTTCTCGTAAATTATTTCCCATAAGTTTGTGATATGTTCCTCATCAATTTGTGAGTTTTTTCTAGTTGTCAAGTCAGTTTTTTTCTAGTAGATTTGTGAGGTTTTTTTGTTGTGAATTTTTTTTCATAAATTGTGAGTTTTCTCTTGTACATTTCTGGGGGTTTTTCTTGGTAATTTGTGACACTTTTTCTCATAAATGTGTATTTTTTTTTGTGAAATTATGATTTTTTTTTTCTAATAAAGCTGTGATTTTTCTTTGTTGTGAATTTGTCAGTATTTTGTTGTTAAATTGTGATTCTTTTTTCTTGTAAATTTGCAATTTTTTCTGATAAATTTGTGACTTGTTTCTCATCAATTTGTGAGTTTTTTTCTAGGAAATTTGTGAGGTATTTTTTGTTGTGAATGTTTTTTCATAAATTTGTGAGTTTTCTCTTGTAAATTTCTGTTTTTTTCTTGTTAATTTGTGAGACTTTTTCTCATAAATGTGTAATTTCTTTCTTGTGAAATTATGATTTCTTTATCATAAATTTGTGAGTTTTTTTCTCATGAATTTGAGTTTTATTCTCATAATTTTGTGATTTTCTTCTTGTAAATTTGCAATTTTTTTCTGATACATTTATGATTTATGAAATTTGTGTTTTTTTTGTCACAAATTTGAGTTTTTTTCTCATGAATTTGAGTATTTTTCTCATAGGTTTTTTTCTCATAAATTTGAGTTTTTTTCTCGTAGATTCATGAGTTTTTTCTCGCGGTGACCTTTGTCATTCCTTTTTAGAAGCAAGTCGCTGACTTTAATGTATTGTTATATACATATATACATATCTGATGATTGCAGAATAGTGAAATACCAACATGTTTTGGTGGTGACTGGACAGCTGAGGGCAGAAGAAGAAGAACGTCTGGGCTTCTTACCTGCAGCAGTAAACGGCTCGATGGCTGAGAACAATTAGGACCGCTGACTCAGCAGTTCCATGTCCTAATGGTCTGAGTTCAGTTGTGGTTTTTCCATTTGTCGTCTCCGGCGGGTCCCTTTAGAGCGGCTTTTCTTCATGTAATGGATCTGTTCCTGTTCAGCTCAGAGTCATTCATTTTGAATGAGTCTTCAGTCGGCTGAGGAGCTTTAAAGCTTTAAAGATCAAACAAACTGGAGTCAAGGAGTCGCAGATGATCTACGGGCTGAAATACCTGCCACCAGAAACTGAATTTGAATCACAAGATTTGAATTTGTCTTGTTCAATTTGAATCATTGCATTGAAAAACTGAATCTGAATTGTAATTTGAAATTGAATTTATTAGTTTGGAAATTAACATTCAGTTCTGACAACATGAATTCAGTTAGAAAGTTCAAGTTTTTTCTTGTGCATTTGTGATTTTTACTCAAAAAAAATTTGTCTCTTAAATTTGTTAAATTTTTCCTCGTAAGATTGAGGTTTTTTTCTCATAAATTTGTGATTTTTATTTCTCTCAATTTGTGATTTTTACTCAAATTTTAAATTTGCAATTTTTTTCTGATAAATTTATGATTGTTTTTTTTGTTGTTTTTTTTTTTTTTTGGGGGGGGGGGGGGGGGGGGGGGGGGGGGTTGTGTTATTTTCTCACAAATTTGAGTTTTTTTGTTACAAAAGAAAACGGAGGTGCTGATTGGTCTATCTGAGCTTGATTGCTCTGCCTCAACGACCCGGATGTCTGTAGCAGAAAATTGAAACTGAAATTTCTTTAATAGTATAATAATATAAGTGATAATATGTTGGTTTTTTTCATCCTTTCTTGACAAATATTCACTCAAAAACTTTACAAAAACAATTTATGTTGTCTTCAAATTTGATTAATTTTGTAAATATAAACTCTGAATTCTGAATTGATCAAATCTGTTTTTATTACATTTAATAAACTATAATCTGTAATGAAAAGGATCAAAATGCATTTTCAAATTAAATATATATTTTTTAAATTACCCAGATTCCAAAAAGGTTTGGACATAAATGAAGCAGAGTGTCATAATATTAATTGAATGTAACATATTTATTAAATAATACAAAAATATTTAAGATAACATTGATATTTGTTCATCCTTTTTGACATGTATTCACTCAAAAACTGTACAAAAAGAATTTCTTTCTGTACAAAATTCAGTTTTTATTCATGTTTAATCTATAATAAAAGGTTCAAAACTTTTTTCTTCAGAACAACCCAGATTCCAAAAAGGCCGGGATGCAAATAAAACAGAATATGATAAAAAAAAAAAAAAATTGTATTTAATTTAAAATAAAAAAAAGAATATATGATATTTTTTCATCCTTTTTTCACATATACTCACTCAAAAACTTTTTATTTTAATCAGATGAATTCAGGATTTTTTCTTACATTTTACAATGTCCCAACTTCTTTGGAATTGTGATTGTATATATTTATTTTTAGTGGTAATAATGAAAGCCTTAGGGTTGCAACTGTATGCTTCATGAATTGACACAGTTTCATGCATAGCTTCACATTCGGTTAATAACTTTTGCAGGAATGACAAAAGAACAAAAGAGCCGGATGATGCATGAAAATATGTTTGAGCACAGTTCATTTATTTATTAAACATAGGTGGTAGAAACATAAAGCCTTGTTAACTTTAATATACATTATGTCATATTATACAAATCATTTACAACATTGCAGTACAGTAAAGAGAAAGAAAAGGCCACATGAAACGTAGTCACAACTATCCAGAATGACTCTGTTGTGCATATACAGGATGGAGGATCCGAGGATCCGTTACACCGCGAACGGCTGGTTCTCTGTTTTTATTCACTTTATACCTGCCATACAGCGAGATACACAGACACTCAAGTTAACAAAAATAAAATATCATTTCAGATCTTAAACACTGAGGACACAGGTTGAGGTTTTGCAGACAAAGTTGTGTTTTTTTTTTTTTTGTATCAGCTGTTAGCAGAAGCAGGAAACACCATGAGAATGAGCACAGGACCGACCTCAAACACATGGAGACACACTGCGTTTGTTACACTCATGCCGGTAGAAGGTCTATGAGAATTATTTTCACTTCTTTTTTCAGTCTTGTTTCACTCCAAACTCAAAGTTTTACCAGCTTTTCCCAGAGCGTCATTACTAAGAAATGGTGTCCTCTATCGTGATGAGACGATCTCTCCGATCCGTTACATATTAACTTGAGAGAGTCTCTTCACTCAGAGAACCAGAGTTACAATGTAACCTTGGTTCTCTATCGTCTCAAGACTTCACTCAGAGAACCAAGGTTACCAACATAACCTTAAGTTCACTATCATGTTGAGACTTTTCTCAGAGAACCAAGGTTACCAACATAACCTTATGTTCTCTGTCGTCTCGAGATGATCGTTCCACTCCATTATATATTGACTGGAGAGAGTCTCTTCATTCAGAGAACCAGAGTTACAATGTAACCTTGGTTCTCTATCGTCTCGAGACTTCACTCAGAGAACCAGGGTTGCCAACATAACCTTAAGTTCACTATCATCTTGAGACTTACTCAGATAATAAAGGTTACCAAGATAGCCTATCTTCTCGAGACTTCACTCAGAGAACCAGGGTTATTTTGTAACCGATCTCTCTGCTCTGTTTCATATTAGATGGAGAGAGTCTCTTCACGTTCTCTGTCGTCTCAAGACTTTACTCAGAGAACCAGGGTTACAACCAAACCATATGTTCTCTATCATCTCGAGACTATTTCACCAGCTACAACAATGTAAATATGAACAATGTAACGGAATGGAGTGATAGTCTCTTCACTCAGAGAACCAGGGTTACAACGTAACCTTACGTTTACAATTCAAACAACAACAAAAAGAAAGCCAGTAAGCAGAAAAAAATGAACTTTCAAGTTAGTTTAATGTTTGGCTCAGTTTGTAAAAACACAAAATGTAAAAGTAAAAGTCACAGGGGATGCATGTATACAAAGAGATATATTTCAGATTTATAAGATCTGGTTTTTAATTCTGATGTTAACTTTCACTAACAATTCTAACGTTGGTCATTTCATAGCACCCGGACTAAAATAACTTCCAAAAATATAGGCTTATGTAAAGAAAAAAAGTGAAGAAATAATAAAGTTCACAGCCGACAGTTTTTATTCTAAAGAAAAACTGTAGGAATGTTTAGTAAAGAAAATTTAACTAAGGAAGCTCAAAGTGGACATGAATTACCATATTCTTGTAATCATGTTTTTTCTTATTTTCTCCGGATAACAAATTATGTTGTTGTGGTGCCAAAGTTCACATTTTTAGACAGTTATCCACAAAGTAGTCATAACTAATTAAAATATTCAGACCATAATTAATGAAAAGAAGCTATATATTAGTTTAGTGGTCGTAGCTGTTATAATGGAGCAAAGAAGGACTCAATTGACGTAATATAAAGAGCGACAAAGTCCGCTTAGCTAGGACTATGTGAAGGACTTTGACTCAGGAGATCTCTTTTCATGTTCTGAATGAAACCAAAATGTATATCTGTAAAATAAAGCACATATTTTAATACAAACTTTGATCTTTTTCCAAAAGCTAACCAAGTTCTTTTGTTGTCTAAACATAACAAAGTACACGGTCGCCTATAAAGGTTGAATAATTTTGGTTTCTGACACAATCCTCTGTTAATTGTGGTTTCATTCTCATTGTGATATGTTGGAAAGAGATTGAACGTTTTGAGAAGATAAACACTTTATCTGTCAAGAATAAATCACATTGTTGCAATCATTTAATGGAAAGAGTTAAAAACAACATCAAATGGTCAAAATATGTTGTTTTAGACGTTATTAAGAAATTACCTCTTCCATCATCTAGGTATGAAGATATGTCAAACTTCTTATTTATCTAAAGTGTGGATCTGACCTGAAAAAAATTGCAAAGTATAATTGCAGTTGCAGTTAAAAAGTACATTTTTAAACAATGAAGTCACCACAAGAAAACAAAATAGTTCTTTAACAAGATAGCTGACTTTAAATATCTTTCTTGTCCATTTTGAGCTTCCAAAGAAAAAAGATTTCTTTTTACTATTTTCATATTTGTTTCCCCTCAAAACACCAACCAGGAAGACTTCTTACTGTACATTCAATACATTAATTTACAATACATTATTCCTATGATCGCTCCCTACAGTGCTAATATAAATACTAACTTTCTTCTTCTTCTTCTTCTATGGTACAGATGCATGTGATAGGGTTATTAACTGAACTTTATTATGATTAAGGCACTATAAAAGTTTTATGCACATATATGAAGAACCAGACAGATCACCTTTTGCTGATGAAGCTGAACTTTTCATGCATTATTGCTTATTAGAGAATAAATGTGGTTATCACATGTTTCTAGGTGGCGTCTGCTGGTTTTCTGACCTATGAAGCATTTCACAACAACTCTACACCCTCCAGACTTAAATGTGTTATCATTTTCATGTTCAATCACTTTTTTTTGTCCAACAAAGATGTTTGAAGCTGTAGGTTTGGTTTCAATACTCAAAGACACAACAAGAACTAACGAACAAGCTTTTCCATTAACCCTCTATGGTACGGTGTTGCGCCATTTTTGGCCTGTCAAATTTCTACAATGCATGTTTTTTAGTGATGCAATACTTTAAAAATGAGGGAAGCGTATAGGGAACCAATAGCAATGCTTTAATTTGTCACATGATCTCCAGGAGGCCATATTGAAATTTGCCCTATTTTGCAGAAAGGAAACATCTTTGCCATTTTGCGCCACAAAAAAATCTCTCAACATGTCATTTCCTGGTCCTTTTCCATCTGGAAAAAAATATATTCCTACTGATAGGTGAGTAAACCTTCATTTCTGATAGTTTCATACACTTAGACTGTTCAAGACATTCATTTCAATGGGTCGTTGGTTCAATGGTAAAATGTTTCCTACAGGCAACATTCAGACAAGAAACCGGTTAAAACAGTTCCCTTTATAATGTTTTTAAATTGAAAATGTTATGTATTGTACACTGTTGGAGCGACTGAATCTTTTGCGCATATTTTAAAAATAAATTATGTTAAAATTAATTTTAAAAACTCTCTTTTCAACTTGTGCACCATTATGATACAATGTTACTTATTGGCAAAAAAAATAAGCTTCCAAATCTGGCATCATAATGCGTACCATAGAGGGTTAATTAATTTGTATTTGTTTTATTTGAATTATTATTATTGTGACGAATGTTCACATGTAACTCAACATATGAGCATTTTACTAAGTCATTGATATAAAGTGGAATTGGGTTTTCTGCCTCAAACTGCCCTGATAATATCCCCCAAATAAATGTCCACGTCTAAAGATCATTCAGAACATTTTTAACTTCCAGTGCTCGTGTTTTTCTTCCTGCAACAAGGGTGAGATCTTCAGTCAGATATTGGGAGGGTTTGGGTGGGTGGAACCCTAAAAAAATATCAATAAATACATAAATATATATAAATATTAGAGTTTATTGAAACTGTTCATGTATCTACAACCCTACAGTCACTATATTATAGAGAACTAAGCAGATATTAGAATACTGCAGGAAAATATGACTGTTAGGACTGAACCTAATTTATATTTTGCAGACGACACCTCCATGTTCCTGTCAAATAATCTGACTGTTACCTTCATCGTCATGATGCACACGAATCATGATGTACGTTTAAATGTTTGTCATTTTGTGATTTGTTCTTCTTTAACTGAGTTTCACTGTTTCCTGCTTATAAAGTGCCGTCTCTTGACTCCTGACTACACAGTGTATATTACCAAAACTGAAAAACAGAAATGTTTTGCCACAATATGACCAGGAGATATTTCGTGTCAGACACATAGATTTATAGTTAATCTGAATTATTGTAATAACCACTGCTATCCAATAGAGGCTCAACTTTAAAGTCCAACTGAAATCACAACTAGTCATCCAATTTTATGGTTAATATTGCTTGTTGACTATTTATTGTTATTTTATTGATGCTTCTTTCTATTTTCGCTGCTGTAACACTGGGACTAACAAAGGAATGTCTGATTTTATCTTAATAGACAAAAAAAACTGTTTATTTCAGTCTCTATGCAGACGACTGAACACTATTCTGTCAAAAAAAAAAGTAATACAAGGGGAAACCAAAGATATTAAAATGGGAGAAATTTCCCTTTTGGTTTCTCATTGTTTTAGGAGAATTCACAGTAGAAAACACACACCAAAACTGTCAATAACCTTTTAGTTTTCATTCCACTATGCAATATAATATTTTGTAATGGTGCAATTTCAACTGTTGAGTTGGTCTATATTGTTTATATTGTTTCTAATTTTTACATTCCTTCTTGTTAAAAGTGTTAATACTTTCTTGTTAATATTGCTTGTTGACTATTTATTGATCATTTATTGATGATTCTTTCTATATTTGCTGCAGTAACACTGGGACCAACAAAGGAATGTCTGATTTTATGTTAACAGACAAAAAACCAAACTGTTTATTTCAGTTGGACTTTAAAGACCCGTTCTAACCCTTCTACTGACTGGTTCACAGAGGGTTCATTGAATGGAGGAAGGTGACAAGATGTGATGGCGTTTCATCCCGACAACACCAAACATTCACACACACTTTACATTCAGTCACACCCACTTGTGTAAATGTTCACATGAAAGAAAATGACACATCTGCATGTGTCTGAAACACATGAAGATTGATCAAGAAAAAAGATTTATTTTATCAAAAATAGATCACAATTGAAGATTGTCAAAATAAACATGGCAACAATAACTGGAAATAAAAAAACAGAACAGAACAGAAGAAATCACACAGGAACCAGTCACTCTATTGCTTTTTCTTATTGTAGCATGAAAATGAGACGATTTGGTGCCGAGTCTGAACTGAAGAATGAAAATGTCTTGGAACATGTAGGAATGGATGTCACATGTGGGGAATCTTTGTTATCTGACTTCAGTGATAAGGACACTCACAGAGGAAACACTGTATTATTGTTGCAGAATACATAATTCATCAGCACTAATGTAACGAGTCACAGCTCATCAGCGCCTCCGTCACACACAGAAATCACCCTCGGCTGTTTTTATGTCCGAGCAAAGCAGAAACACAACAACACCAAAGTGCAGAGTTGATGATGGAAACAAGTTTTTACAGTCTGGTACCACTAATTTCTGATGATGATAATAAAAAAGTATTTTTGTTTGTTATCTTGCAAAGATGGATATCAGTTTCAACCATCCCCAGACTGGAAAGAGGGGAAACTATTCACTTCTGCTAGGAGTAAAAAATAATACAAATAAACCACAACATGTAGGAAAAAGATTAAACCTGCTGCTGTAGTTGAGACGGAGCTGAACTAGAAAACCCAACATGTTCGGGTTTATTGACCATCCAATGCTCGATACTTCTAAAACCACAATATTTTAATTTTTCTACAGCTGAATGCAGGAATTATGTTTCTGCCAACCCAGAAGTTCCCCAATCCAAGCATCTCCCTGGTTCCCAAAACAAACAGCTGCCGGAATTTTCCATCAGTTTTGGATTATTGCAATTGTTCATTAGTTTATGATTCTTGAACCGTGAATTTAATCACCAAAAGCAAAAAGCCGCGTTGTTGTTGGTGCCCCGTGTGAAGCCAAAGTGCAGCATGTGATTCAAACATCTCTTAACTTCCTGCATCAGGTTTTTACTGAACTATGTCACTTCCAGTAGTCACGTCGTTCTCCTAACTACTTCATTTCCACCATTTGCATCATTTATTTCCTCTTTAAACTGTCTTTTAGAGCCCAACCAGGAACTGTTTGGCCCCTAACCTTAGAGAAGTGCTGACGGAACACAAATTCAACCAAACCAAACCTTTTTGCTCCAGCAGTGAACCTTACCATGTCCTGAGACTTTCATAGGAGTCTATGGGAGCTGTGGTGGAGACACTGAGGAGCAGATACAGAGGAACTGGATATTGGCGTAAGCATTGCACGTAATTCAAGTGTAAAGTTGCTTTATTTGTACGCAGATTGGTGAGATAAACATAGTTCAACTTTGGAATCTCTGGGTTATAAATTACACATTTTCACAGTGTTTGTTCTGGTTTTTGTCACTTTTATCACAGTCGTTGTTGATAACTGAACCTAAAAACAATGACAGGTTTGAGGTGTTTTTTGGCGGTTGTATTTGAGGCTAGCAGTTTTCCCTCTGCCTCTCTGCCCTCTGTCTTTGTGCTAAACTACGCTAAACACACCCTGGAAACCACCCAGAGATTAAACCGCTATCCATCTTCTCAGATCAATCTGGGAAAGACATTTTCAGATTGTTTCTTATTATTGTCACCAATTGGACTGGATCTTGTCTGAAACAACTTTTTACACCATCAACTTAATTTCCATTATAATCAAATTTAAGACACTCTATTTATTTATTGAATGGTAGGAAACCTCTGCAGTACATTATTGCCCTTAAATCAACAATTCATTTAAAACAGTCACACTCACTCACTCACTCACTCACTCACACACTTTCACCAACAATTTCACCAATAAATTAAAATGTGCAAAGAAAACGGTGATGTCAGGCTCTGAGCTGTTCACTTATTTTTCCTCGAGCATCTTTAGTTTTTTTCTTCTCCTCTGAGTTATCCAATGGCAGTTTATCAAGCGTTTGGGTTTATTGATAATTAGAGAAGCGTTATTCTAGTGACAGATAACAATAATAACGGAGCGACACAACGTCATTCAGGCGTTAAAGCTTCTGTCGTTGATGAGCGGACACTGAGGTAGATGTTATCCATAATAATAACAGATATTACAGCATTCTGATCCGAACCCAGACACTCAGAAACATTCAAAATCATTCAAAGAAAATCAGATGTCAAATGTCTGCGATAAATGCTTCTCTTCTTTTATAATTTCCCACATTAACCCTCTGGGACCACTATGGACATTTTCAGTCATATTTGTCGTTTTTCACTTTTGTTTTGACAATAATTTTGACTGTGATACTTCAAATGGCATGATTTTTGAGGATTTTGACACTTTAAATGCCACTTTGATTACATGATGTCACTGTTTCTCAAAGAAAAAACATAAACAATTAGTTATTTTCCACATAATAAATATTTTTCGGCTTGGCATTTGTTTTTATCTGTTGATTGAAAGATTTAACCCCAAAAAGTTGAAAAAAATATATATCAGGAATAATATTTTTATAGCGTTTTTTGGAAGTGTACATGTCTGCCATCTAGTGGCCATAAAGGAGTTTTTACATTTTAAATCTGACACAACACAAAAACTAAAAATGCATCAAAATCAATTTTTTTCTTTATCTTCATATCCGAGGCTTCAAACCAATGCCCCAGACAAAAAATATTTATTATATGGAAAATAACTACATTTTGGTGTTTGTTTTTTCATAAAAAAAAACCATCAATGACATTGTGCAATCAAACTGGCATTTAAAGGGTTAAAATGTATGTAAATGTATGTAATGTAAAGTGTTTAAACATTGTTAGTTTAGCAGAAGTTGTCTAAGATCTAAGAAGGAAAAAAAAGTAGAAAAAATATTAATCTGTAAAGTTTTTTATCACGTTTTTGTAGTTGTCAGCCCGAAGGGTCTGAAAGGGTTAAATTAAAGTGGGCCCAGAAGGTTAATATTTCTTCAGATTGGGGCTTTTTGCAGGCAGACATTTCCATCAGAGCTGCTCACTGGAGCTGTTTTTACCAAGGCAAAAAAAAAAAATGAAAACAGTTTAGCAAAAATGTTAAAAATCTACAAAATAATCAACCAATCCCGCTCCATATAAAACATATACAGTATGATACTTTAAAAAATATAGATTTAGCGACTATAACTCCACCAGTCGAACACAATAATGGATGAGCTGCTGTTGTTCCCGTTCTCCTCCGTCTTTACATGCTCTACTTCCCAAGCATGCAGTAATATGTTTTGGTTTGAATATGATATGACAGACAGAAACATCTACTGGAGGACACGAGGAGGATCTGTGGAGGATCTGGCAGCCAGCAGACGAGGAGTTAATATTTCAAGTAACGCTTGTCGTACCTCAGAGTCCCAAACATCAGGAGGGATGGAAACAGGACGTCTCAGAGCTCCGAGATCTCTACGAGAGTCAGAGTTTGTTTTATTTCACCTTCATCACAGAGAGAAGAGGAGGAGGAGGAGGAGGAGGAGGAAGAGGGAGCAGTCTGTTGGTAGGACACGGTGGAACAGCGGCTCATCGTTCTTCACCTGGAACACACAAAAAAAGGGAAAAGGATGGTTTTTTTCCATCATAAAGTTTAGTATACTTGCACTAATTTTGCACTGTTTATGCACTCCCTCGTGTAAATATAGTACAGTATTTCTTCTTGTATATTATTTCCATGTATTCATATTTTTATTGTCTCTTGCATTCTTTAATTTTGCACATTTATACTAGTTTTTAACTTTTATTCTATTCTATGTTATTGTATTGGTGTTGAGCTGCTGTGCATCCATCCAACCATCCATCCATCCATCCATCCATCCATCCAACCATCCATCCATCCATCCACCCGTCCGTCCAACCATCCATCCATCCATCCATCCATCCATCCAACCATCCATCCACCCATCCATCCATCCATCCACCCGTCCGTCCAACCATCCATCCATCCACCCATCCATCCATCCACCCATCCATCCATCCATCCATCCATCCATCCAACCATCCATCCATCCATCCATCCATCCATCCATCCATCCATCCATCCGTCCATCCATCCACCCTTCCGTCCAACCATCCATCCAACCATCCATCCACCCATCCATCCATCCGCCCACCCACCCATCCACCCATCCATCCATCCATCCAACCATCCATCCATCCATCCATCCATCCAACCATCCAACCATCCATCCATCCATCCACCCGTCCGTCCAACCATCCATCCATCCATCCATCCATCCATCCATCCATCCATCCATCCATCCAACCATCCATCCACCCATCCATCCATCCATCCACCCGTCCGTCCAACCATCCATCCATCCACCCATCCATCCAGCCATCCATCCATCCATCCAACCATCCATCCATCCATCCATCCATCCATCCACCCGTCCGTCCAACCATCCATCCAACCATCCATCCACCCGTCCGTCCAACCATCTTCTCCAACTTCTCTAGGTTTAGATTAAAAAAACTTCCGGGTTAGGTGTGAAGATAGTTTAAAAAGTAAAATAAATGCACTTAAATGCCGGAAGTTAAGTTGTTAGGAAGGTGATGTGAATGCTGGAAGCATCGTTTTGTAGCATAATCGTGAGGAAAATTCAGTGAGGGACTGAAAAGCAATAAAGAATGACTGAGAGCCTTACTGCATTCTAATTCATGTTATTTTTATACCTTTGAATGTGGCCTGATGCCTGAATTGTGTTCTTTTCACATAAATAAAGACATTTATACCATCAATCGATGCAGAAAAGGTGCAAAGTTTATCTTAAACTGAATCAGAAAATGCAACATTTAGAAAAATTCAGAATATCAGAACAGAATATGGTGAATATTGTTCATGTTTAGAACAACAGTCTGCATGTAAACAACTCTGAGTTTTAAGTTCTGATGTCAGATTTCAAAACTACAACTTCAGTTTCGTGTCGTAGCTGTAGACGACGTGACATCCAGTCCCACACACACACACACACACACTCCAGGCCATCTCCATCACCACAGTCACATGCTGAGGAAGCAGAGCCAAGGACGGACGGAGCAGCAGCCATCACTTCCTGTTTGATCTGACTCCATCGTCCTGCACCGACACGAACAAACGCTACAGAGTCACATCGACTGGGACGACACGAGGGACAGGAGTCAGAGAGAGAGGATGTAGAAATGTGGACAAGAAAAACGTCCGTGTGTTCTACACACTCACTGATTTACAAGTTTATATATGTTAACCGACTGAAAAATATGTTTTCTCTTAAAAAATCACCAGGCTGTTTACACAGAGCTGAGAGGAGAAGACAGGAGAGGCTGGAAACATGACAATACTTCAATATGTGGAGAAAACTTTTGTGTCATTTTGTGTCTCTTTTGGTAATTTTATTCATTTCATTTTTTGGTAATTTGTGGAGTTTGTGTCTTTTTTGATCATTTTATGTCTTTTTTGGTTATGGTTAACAGTCATGACACTTTGAAATAATTTATTTGAGAATTTCAACTTGTTTTTCTGATTTCTGTCATTCTAACTGTGCTATTCTGCACTAAGACATGTTTGATATTTACATACATTTACATTTATATAGATTTTATATATTACAGTGCAACACCAGGACACAGAGATGTAAAAAGAGCAAAAAAAGGGCCTGAAATGTCTCGTTGGGTTTAAAAAGTAAGTGAACACTATCAGCAGCTCACCTGTAACAAACTGTGAGCAGCCGGGGCCCCTGAGATTAGACCTCCAGGGGCCCCGGAGGTTTTAATCCAGACAGAAAGTGACTTGGCTGACCCAGTTTGCTCCCAGGTGTGGGTCTGTTCTGCTGGTAAACTCCAGCAGCAGACAGACGAGAGGCGCTGCAGCAGGACGGCAGCAGAGACCAGCTGTGGACGCCGGCCGCCGCTACCACCAGCCGCTGGAAGTGTTCTCTGCTGTTTGTTGAGCTTCACTTCACTCCAGCAGATCTGAGCTTCATCAGCTGGCTTCCTTCAGCCTGGCTGCACATCGTCCTGCAGGAAACACTCTGTTCTCCACCACGTCCTCATCGATACAGAGGCTTCATCTGCTCCACAGCCTGTTTATTACAACGTGTTTAGATTAAACCTCTGAACCACAACCAGACCTTTTAGGATGGTTTTTGCTCTTTCTCTGTGTCCTTCGTGTTTCACTGTAATATATTAAATCTCTATAAATCTCTAAGTCCTGCAGCTCTGATAACATCTCTGATTAATTGAGTTATAAGAAATAAATTATGAATTATGTGTTATTAATGTTGTTACAGATGTAAAATGACCAAAAAAAGTCACAAAATGACCAAAAAAAGACACAAAAAGACACAAAAAAGACACAAAATATATAATTTTCCTGTCTGTGTCCTCGTATTTCACTGCAACATATAAAATCTCTATAAATCTCTTAGTCCTGCAGCTCTGATAACATCTCTGATAAATTGAGTTATAAGAAATAAATTATGAATTATGTGTTATTTATGTTGTTACAGGTGTAAAATGACCAAAAAAGACACAAAATTAACAAAAAAGACACAAAAAGACATAAAATGAAGAACTCTCTAGAAGTTGGTGAGTTTTGGAAGCTGAAAGCAGCCTGCAATCACATATATATAATTTTATTGTTATTATTTAAATTTATTCTAACAAAAATCAATGCCTCTGTTGGTAAACAACACAGCCACTAAGCAGCAATAAAATCATATATAAATAATATTAAATGTTCCTCCTCCGGCCAGCAGGAGGCGCTGCAGCCTCACAAACCTGCAGCCAATCAGAGCTCAGGGCTCCCTGTTGCCACAGCAACAGTCACAATACACATCTGACCAGTGTGTGTGTGTGTGTGTGTGTGTGTGTGTGACAGTAATTCATCAAGTGTGAGTGACACCAGAGTCTTTAAATAACGGTGACCTTTGACCTCTGACCTTCACCTGACTGACAGCTGGACTCAAACAATAAACAATAAACAATAAACAATAAACATTATTATCACTTTCTATCATGACTCATCAAACAGGACAGTTAGAGTTTCAGCTTCATTAAATATTAAATATTGTGTCTCACAGATCAACTTGTATATTGTGATTGTTTATCAATAATGAGACAAAAGATAAAGTGGATTTTAAGGTGAGAGAAAGATGGTGAATCTCTGTAAAATAATCTATTAATCAGAGCCAAGAATGTTGTGTTCAGCAGCACTGGAAAAAAAAATGTCTACAGATATTTACTGGATATTATCTGTATTTTCAAATAAATAATTTTCAAATAAATAATAAATAACTTTTGCTGTCAGACTTTTTATTGTTTTGTTTTTTAATGTGATGGGGGACCGGTGGGTCTGTTGAGGGTCTGTTGGGTCCAGTGGGTCTGTTGGGGGTCTTTTGGGTTTGTTGGGGTCTGTTGGGGGTCTGGTGGGTATGTTGGGGGTCCAGTGGGTCTGTTGGGGGTCCAGTGGGTCTGTTGGGTCTGTTGGGTCTGCTGGGGGTCTGTTGGGTCCGATGGGTCTGTTGGGGGTCTGGTTGGTCTGGTGGGCCTGTTGGGGGTCTGGTGGGGGTCCGGTTGGTCTGTTGGGTCTGTTGGTGGTCTGTTGGTGGTCTGTTGGGTCTGTTGGGGGTCTGGTGGGTCTGTTGGGGGTCCAGTGGGTCTGTTGGGGGTCCAGTGGGTCTGTTGGGTCTGTTGGGTCTGCTGGGGGTCTGTTGGGTCCGATGGGTCTGTTGGGGGTCTGGTTGGTCTGGTGGGCCTGTTGGGGGTCTGGTGGGGGTCCGGTTGGTCTGTTGGGTCTGTTGGTGGTCTGTTGGGTCTGCTGGGGGTCTGGTGGGGGTCCAGTGGGTCTGTTGGGTCTGTTGGGGGTCCAGTGGGTCTGTTGGGTCTGTTGGGGGTCTGTTGGGTCTGCTGGGGGTCTGTTGGGTCCAGTGGGTCTGTTGGGGGTCTGGTTGGTCTGGTGGGCCCGTTGGGGGTCTGGTGGAGGTCTGGTTGGTCTGGTGGGGTTCTGGTGGGTCTGGTGCGGGTCTGTTGGGGGTCTGTTGGGGGTCTGGTGGGGGTCTGTTGGGTCTTGTGGGGGTCTGTTGGGGGTCTGTTGGGTCTAGTGGGTCTGTTGGGTCTGGTGGGTCTAGTGGGTCCGGTGAAGCTCAGATTCCTTCAGCAGTAACAGACTCTAACAATAACCGTCACTCTGAAACTCTGAACCTTCACCTCCGTCTGCACACTGAGTCCACTGAGGACAGGAGGAGGAGGAGGAGGAGGAGGAGGTCTGGACCAGAGCGTCCCCTCAGGGACCGGTTCCTGTCTGAACTGTCTGTGATGTCAGAGGAACTCGTCATCTTCACTCACAACAAACAGCTGATGGTCAGAGGTCAGAGGTCAGAGGTCAGGTCTGACCCCAGTCTGAGCTGTTCACTCTCCTTCTGATTCACCTTGTTGAACACATTTCAACATTTTTAACCACTAAAATGTAGAATATGAACGCTGGGAACACTGGAAACAGTCTGACAGCAACAGTTTACAAACACTGACTTTCAAATAACAGTAAACACTGATAGGTTCTTTAACAGATAATTAATTTAAAAATGCAGATAATAAACAGTAAATATCTGTCGGGGGCAGGAGGCTCTAACTAACCAGGACCTTCACCAGGAGACTGTAACTACTCCACTTCCAGCATTTACATCATTTATTTACTCTTTAAACTCTTTTAGAGCCGAACCAGGAACTTTTGTCATAATTTAGAGTCTTTTTGTGCCGTAGTCGTAAGGAAACATTGACATTTAAACTAAACGATCAGTTTTCAGTGAACGGACTGATAACGAGTCTCAACCTGCCAACAGGAGGAGGAGGAGCCTTTAGATTCACATTTAAATACTTTTAATTTGTGTTTAACAACAATAATGTTTTATACTGAAACTACTTGTTTGTTTTGCAGCTAAAATTATTCTGAAGTATTCACAACAAAATAATCTCTTTCTTGTGAAAACTTTGATTAAAATATTATATTTTATAAGATTGAATTTCTGTCATGAAACGCTGAATGACTTTGATTTCGTGCTGTTATTGTTTATTATGAAGATTTCTTTGTTTCCTGCTGACACAGAGGGAACAAAAGACTAAAAATTAACAACAAAAACTTTGATTTCCGTCCAGAATTTCACAGACGTTGCAGCAGTTTTTTCCTCATTCTTTCTTTCAACAAACTCAAAAAACCTTGACGATTAAAAAAACTTGTTTTTCATCATTATTCATTATTTGAGTCAACATGAGGTTTAATATTAATGTTGTTTGCTGCATCTCAAACTCAAATAGTAATAAAGTTGCATCTAGAATTATTCTCAGAAATACTGTTTTCTAAGTCTAATAATGTAGAGCTAGATTTAAAATGTATAAAATTACATTTTTCGCTGCTGAACTTTCCAAAAAGTTGCATAAATGCCCAAAAGTTTCTTGTGGAGAAAATTGTTTATTGTCACTTTACATCTTTTTACTAATTTTTTAGGGATATTTTGTGTATTTTTATTCTCTTTGTGTCTTTCTTTTGTCATTTTTGATATATTTAGATTTTGTGTCATTTTATATTTTATATATCTTTTTTTTTTGTTATTTTGAAATTTTTGGCGGGTAATTTTGTCTGTTTTACACTATTCAGGACACTTGTGGGCACTTGGAAAAGAAATGAAAAAATATATATATTTTAATAATTTCAGATGATTTAAAATGCTTAAAAATACATTTGTTAGCTGGTAAACTTCTCCAAAGTTTCTGCACAAATGCATGAAAGTTTATTTGTGATTATTCAGATTTCTCATATAAATAAATGTAATAATTTGTGGCAAATTTTTTTGACACAAACTGAGTAAAAATATGTTGTTTTACAGAGATTAAACTGTGAAACGGCTTCAACAGAAACGCTGCTTTGGTGTACCTAATAAAGTGGACTCTGGGTTACCTGTGAGCTAACGAGGAGATGAGAATCACCTGAATGAGTCGTTAGTGAGACTGACAGCAGCTGCTCAGTGAGAGGTGATAAAGCTGCAGATCGACACAGAGAGACCAGACCTCAGAACCAGAACCAGATCCTCTAAAACCAGTTTAACCTGCAGGGAACCAGTAGGAATCTGGTTTGAACCATTTTAGTCTAAAAGAGGGAATTCTGTAGACAGATTTATGACAAAGAAGATATTTATGGGGAACAGTTAATGAGAAATATTTTAATTCTCCCATGAAATCCACTCTGCTGTGTGTGTGTGCCCTTTCAAAATAAAAGCCTGTTCATGTTCACACTGGCTTCTTACAGAAGCTTTAAACTTTTCAAACCTTTGTTTTATCCTCCTGAGCCAAAATCAACCAGTTTTGTTTGTTTAAAAAGCAGAAATTACAAACTTTCTCCCACTTTTAATTCCACTGAATTCCTGGCATTGAAATATTTTAGATATATTTGACTTTTTGTGGTTTTAATTCTTTTATTTTTCCAGAAGTTCTGTGACTTCGTTGCAGAAATTACTTTTTGTCAATATTTTCTTAACATTTTAGGGATTTTTTTTGTCCATTTTGGACTAACATATGACTTTTATAGTTCATTGTTTAACTTTAAAAAATATAATAATAATAATAATAATAATAATCTCATCTAGCAGCTGTTGTGAAGCGTTTCATCAAATTAAATGAACTCTTTATTAACATGTTAATTTCTGTATTTTACATGTTTTCGCCTTGAATTGACGTACCTGAATTTCACCTCTTAAGTAAAACAAACATTGTTTTAATTATTTTTGTTTTCTTGATTTTATGTGTGTGCCCTTTCAAAATAAAAGCCCTCTCCTGTTCACACTGACTTCTTCTACTTCCAGCAAATTACTACAGAAGAAGTTTTAAACTCCTTGAAATGTTTTTGTGTGCCAGTCTGATGACAGAAACACAGATCTTGGGGTCATATGTGACACAAAGACAACATGAAAGGTCATGTCTTTGTCTATTTACGTTCTCTGGTTTTGCAAGGAAAGAAACTTCAGTTTCTATGAATAATAACTAAGTAGAAACTGAAGAAAAAGTGTCAAAATAAGTATAAATAGATCCAGAATGATCAATAAAAGATGCAAAGGGACTCCAGTGTGACACAAAAAGATGCAAAAATAAAAAAAAGGGAAAAACCATCTGTTAGAGATGCTAAATAAAAGTTAAAGATACAAATCTACAAAATAATGGATGTAAAACAACTGCAGAAGGCAACGAAGGACCCAAAATAAACTAAAAAACTACCAAAAACAGACACAGAGTGATGACATTGAATACACTGACTTAAAATCATAAATTTATAAATAATAAATCCTACAGTTTTTTCTGCCTGAACAAAATAAAATACACAAAAATGAAGAATGAAGCCTTTTTTGAGGGTCTGGAGGAGCTGCAGTCTAGTTTTGTCTATAAATAACTGTCACAAAGTGAAGAAAAGTCCAAAAAGCAGCTGTTTTATTTAATTGAATGTATTTAATAACTGAACAGCCCCAGTCTGTGTTTCCTGCAGCTGACAGAATATGTATTTATATTAATAATCTGACTCTGAATGATGCAGCTGAGTGTTCCTGCAGCAGCTGCTGCCCCCTGCAGGCTGAAGGAGGAACTGCAGCTTCACAATAAAACATCCTGAAACACTTTAATTGTGTGTTTCTTTGCTCTTTCTTTTTAAATCAAATCATTTCATGATTGAATAATCCAAGTATTATTTCAATATATTTTTTTATAATTACAACAGATCATTATATCCATTTTTCCTTTCATACTTTATGAAGAAAATAATAGTTTTTGCATTATTACATCAAGTTTACACACATGGGTCAAAAATGACTCATTTATCCAAATTTGATTTAAAATTAAATGGCCTAATACTATAATACATTTTAAAATGTTAATTTATTTTATTCTATTTTTATTTTTTATTCTATGTTGCATTGTGTTTATGTATTTTAGTATTTTAGTTTTTACTGTATTTCCTGCAACTGTGATATAGACAGTGATATGTGATATGTAGAAAACTTTGGTCAACCTGGATGTTTTAAATGTGCTTTATAAATAAAGTTTGACTTGACTTGCATAACAAAAATTTGTTTCAAATAGTTATTTCGCAGTAAGAGGGGCCAAACACTCATATATTTAAAGTATTTAACATGTTTATGTATCATTTTGTCACACATGCAGTGGATCTGGAAGGTTTTCACTGTTTCCACATTTGTTTCAGCCTTATTTCATAATTGATTAAATTGATTTTTCCATAAAATTATACACACGATAATACCCCATAAGGAAATTTCTAACCCATGTTGTGCATTAGAGGCAGTAGTAGTGACACAAAAAGGGTTTTTATTCAAAAAGTAAGAAATTAAAAGAAAAAATTAGGATGTCTGATGATCAAAAACAAGTTGATTTGAAGAAAACCTGGAATACTGAATGATGGAATTAATTTATTGCAAAGATAAAGAATATAAAAACTCTGTCGGGTCACTTTAAACCATGTTGTGCATCAAAGGGTTAATCAGATATAATCAGTAAACTAAAGACTTTATCTTGTTTTTATTGTTCTACTGTAATTATCTTTGTTCCTATTATTGAGACTTTTAATAATTATGATCCTGTTCCTCATCTGATCATAATTGATAATAAAGTCCTGTTATAAATAATTTTCGCATGAATCAGCATCAGAAAATACAAAAAAAATTATTTCAGTTAGAAGTAAAAGCATGTTTTTAATCCTATTTTGTAATTTTGGTGGCGACTCAATATATGTTAACTTTTATTTGTTGGAATTTTTATTATCATCCTTTTATAATTTTATTTGCCTTGTTTTGATGTGTTGCATATTTTTTTTTTTTTTTTTTTTTACATATTGAACTACGTCTTCTGTATGAAAACTTTCTATTAAATTAAGTTTATTTCTATATATATATTATATTCTATATAAAACAACCAGGCAGAGCAGACTTCAGACATTCAGAGGCCCAAAGGTCAAAGGTCACTGTGTGGTAAATAATACTGGGTGGAAATCTGATCAACTGATTAATAGAAAGATCGTTTATCGTAGAAATTAACCGCAAAACAGATATTATCGTCAGAGTTTGAACTTTCTGACGGCCCTTGAACGTATCATCTGTTATAAAAAGTGACTGTTACTTGTGTTAAACCTTGATACTAATGTGTCATTTAAAATAAAGCGTTTGACAGGAGAGGCTGGAAACATGACAATACTTCAATATGTGGAGAAAACTGGTTTTGGTCATTTTGTTTTTTGATATTTTTACTTTTTTTCGGGATATTTTGAGACTTTTTTTGTTCTCTTTGTGTCTTTTTTGAAATTTGTATATATTTTTTGTTATTATTTGGTGTCATTTTTTGGTCTTTCAGGATACTTATGGGCACTTGGAAAAGTGTTGTAATGTTTAAATTTTGTTTTATTTATAAGAATCAAAAGTACACAAAATACATATTTTGTTTGTTTTTCACAATTTCTTTTGAGTTTTTTTTACAATGTCATGAAGAAAGGGTTGCTGCTTTGTGCAGCTTTATGTGGACTCAAAATGACACCAAAATGTGAAAATAAAATGACTGATTATCAGTTTTTATGAAACAGCTTTATTGAATACTGGCTTGTGATTGGTCGATTACGGCATTTTACGGTCTGTTATTTCTGAATGAATAAATTCATGGCATTGAAATATTTTACATTCATCTAACTTTTTGTGGTTTTAATTCTCTTAATATATATATATATATATATATATATAATATAATAATTATTTATTTATTTTATTATACATATACTTTTTCCAAAAGTTTTGGGGACTTAGTTGCAGAAATTTGTTTTTCTTTATTTTAAATTTTTTATGAATATTTAAAAAAAGAATTTCAGGTGTTTTTTGTCCCTTTTGGAGTAAAACGTGACATTTAAAGTTGATATTAGACGGCTTTGTTGAATACTGGCTTGTGATTGGTCGATTACAGCATTTTACAGTCTGTTATTCCTGAATAACAAACTGTTTTTATAGACCGACTTCTACATCAGAAGTAATAAAATCATGTTTAAATACATTTTTTTGTGATTTAATTATGAAGTAGCCATATAAAAAGCGAATATTGTCCAACAATCGTTCATTATAGTGAAATAAACCACTAAACAATGCTGCTGTGGTTTATTTAATGATAATGAACCTTTTTATATAGAAACCTCAGCACAGATACACAGAATTAATGGCATAAAATCATAAATAAATAAGTAATGAAGGTGTGTTTGGACTCACCTCTCAGGTGTTCTGACTCCGCAGGTCGTCCGTCTCCATGGCGATGACTCAGCAGTTTTAAACTCCATCGATCCGTCCCGTTATAATAATAATAATAATAATAATCCACCGCGTCTCGTCTGTCCAAAGCGTTTTTATTCCCTCAGTTTGTTCAGAAATCCTCGTTAGTTTCCACCAGGTTTTTTTTCCTCCGGAGTCTCCATGACGATAATAAGGTGCTTTAATGATGCAGGTAACCATGGAAACACAGCCGCCGCCGACCTGATGCTGATGAATCTGACACGAAACTGATCAGTTTGGTGATTTGATGTCGGGGGAAAGTGCTAAAATGTTCGATTTGAGAGGGGAAGATTTTGCATTTGGAGTTTTTTCTCAGCTGAACTCGACTGATACAGAAACTGATATTAGATAAATATTATAATATTAGTTTTAAGGTTTATATGGAAGCAAAAAAGTGCAAAGAATATTTGAATTTGGACTTTAAATTCCACTGAATTCCTGACATTGAAATATTTCACATCTATCAAACTTTTTGTGGTTTAATTTATCTTTTTTTTAAATATTTTTCTGATTTTTTTGTGGCTTTGTTGCAGAAATGATTTTTTCTTAATATTTTCTAAATTTTTAGTCCATTTTGGACTAAAACTTGACATTTAAAGTTCGTTGTTGAACTTTTAAAAATATATACTAATAATAATCTAATCTAGCAGCTGTTGTGGAGCTTTTAATCACAACGAATAATCTTTTTTTTAAACACATTCCTTCCTGTATTTTACATTTTTTTGCTCTGAATTTATACCTGAATTTCACATATTTAAGCAAAACAAACACATTTTTTAAATTGTTTTCAATTATTCTGTTTTCATAATTTTACTAGAGTAACTTGAATATTTTTTATTCATTTTAATATTTTTTATTTTATTTTTTGGTTTCCAGGCCCTGCATATCTGAATTTGTGAGCACTAAATAAATAAATTATTAATAATAATAATTATTATTATTATTATATTTCAACATATGCAACATAACGCATTAATTCTATATTATTAAATTTAGTCACAATTTCAATGCCAACGATTCAAATATTGTCTTGTTTTGGCTTCCATACAGGACCCATATCAGCATGTTTAGGCCAAAAAAATGTTGTATTTATAATTTTTGACATATTTTGTATCAGATGTATTTTTGTTTGTTTGTTTTCTTTACGCAATGTCCAGTTAAAAGGTCATTTTTGGATTAAAAATGTATTTAAATGTTACAATATGCTGCTTTGGGACACTTTATTGTAACATTTTGATGATATAAACACCTAATATCTGCAGATATATTAAAATAAATTAATATCAGTGTCTTGCATCAGTCGAGCTATAAAACGTCCAGAACATTTTCTTTGTTTTTTATCCTTTTAACTGGAAAATAAACTATTTTAAATCCTCCCTTGTGTCTCTGAGAACATTTTCTCACTATTTTCTGCACATTTTGAGCCTAAAATCAGATGATGTGAGTATTATTTAGTATTATTTGTGTGCAGCTCAGCTGTTTGGATCATATTCTGTGTGGTCTGATGTGCAGCAGCAACAACAACAAGTCTCACAGCTGCACGTAAATACGTTAAATCTGATCGTTTTTTTAACAGCTAAACACTGAGACGACGCGTCAGAATCCAACAACATGGAGGCTTCCACAACATGGTGGGTTTGTGGCTCTCAGTCCTGTGGCAGACAATACAGAAAAGTCTGGAAGGTTGCTATAGAAACTGCCTCCACTGACGGAGCTGCAGCTGCAGCCACGTGGCCGCACGGTGGCGCTGTTGGCTTTGGGGAGAAAACAATAAAGAGACAGAGAGCTGCACCTGATTTCATAATGTTCAACATGTTTAACCTCCTGGAGGCTGCAGCCTGAACCCTGCACGTCCATATAACTGTGTGTGTGTGTGTGTGTGTGTGTGTGTGTGTGTGTGTGTGTGTGTGTGTGTGTGTTCATAACAGTGTTAATTTTAGGATAATTGATTCTTCCAGCCTGCTGCGCATCATCTGATCCACCGTCAAATCCAGCCTGAATGGAAAATGCACGAGGGTGAAATAACAGGTGTGCGCGCGTGCACGTGCACGTGCGTGAGCTCGGCCTGTGTGTGTGTGTGTGTGTGTGTGTGGTATGTGTGTGTGTGACCATGTGCCTGCTGCATCACTCTGTATATTTAGATTAAATTGGTCCTTCATGTGTCGCTGCTTCAGGAAAACAAAAACAGAGGAGAGAAGGAAAAAAAAGCGAAATGTAAACTTTAAACCTGCATTATTGTGGCAATAAATTACTCATGAATTACTAAGATAACATTAATAATATTAACTATAATAATAAAGTGCTACACTCGGCTACAGGCGGATCGTTTCTAAGCGGTTTTTCCTCCCAGTCGTGACGCGCGTAAATGGAAGACAGTTTTGGATAAATCCAGCTGATGCACAAAGATCTCCAGCTCCAAACACAAAGCGCGCAATGTGTGTGTGTGTGTGTGTGTGTGTGTGTGTGTGTGTGTGTGTGTGTGTGATGGCACCCAGTGCGCACAAGAGCCTACTGGCGCGTACTAAACCCGGGTCCGGGTCCGGCTCAGACGTCGGTGAGCTTCCCGCTGTACGTCACCTTGTGCGGGCTGCAGTTGGTGTACTTGATGGAGTCCGCGTCGTCGCTGTCCAGGTACTCGGACTTGTCCAGGTACTGGGACTTGTCCAGGGACGGCTTGGAGTCGCTCTGGTTGAAGTCTCCGAACTGCGGCTGCTGCTGCTGGCCGCAGGTCACGTGTTGGTACTGGAACTGCTCCTCGTGCTCGGTCTCCCGGTGGTAGAAGTAGTTGAAGTTGGACACGATGACGGGAACCGGCAGCGCGATGGTCAACACGCCGGCGATGGCGCACAGAGAACCCACGATCTTCCCCCCGATGGTGACGGGACACATGTCCCCGTAGCCCACCGTGGTCATGGACACCACGGCCCACCAGAAGGCGTCCGGGATGCTGCTGAAGCCGGACTCCGGGTCGTCCGTCTCCGCGAAGTACACGGCGCTGGAGAAGAGGATGACTCCGATGAAGAGGAAGAAGATCAGCAGCCCCAGCTCGCGCATGCTCGCCTGCAGGGTCTTCCCGAGGATCTGGAGCCCCTTGGAGTGTCTGGAAAGCTTGAAGATGCGGAAGACCCGCACCAGGCGGATGACCCGCAGGATGGCCAGGCTCATGGCCTGCTGGCCGTTCCCCTGGTGCTCCGCCAGCTCCAGACCCAGCGTGATGAAGTAGGGCATGATGGCCACGATGTCGATGGTGTTCATGATGTTCTTGAAGAAGGCGGGCTTGCTGGGACACGCCAGGAACCGGACCAGCAGCTCGAAGGAGAACCAGATGATGCACAGCGTCTCCACGATGAAGAACGGGTCCGTGAAGGGGTTCTGCTTCCGGGCTCTGGCGGTCCCGTTCCCCAGCTGGGGCTCCTCCAGCAGCTTGGGCTCCTCACGGAACTCCGGTAAAGTCTCCAGGCAGAAGATGACAATGGAGATGAGGATGACGAGCACGGAGACTATAGCGATCCCCCTGGCGGGTCCGGAGCTCTCCGGGTACTCGAACAGGAGCCAGACCTGCCGCTGGAACTCGTTCTCCGGCAGCGGCCGCTCCTCCTCCTTAATGAAGCCCTCGTCCTCCTTAAAATTCTCGATCACCTCCTCCCCGAGCTCGTAGAATTTAATCTCCTCCATGAAGATGTCCACGGGCACGTTGACGGGTCTCCGGAGCCGGCCCCCGGACTGGTAGTAGTACAGGATGGCGTCGAAGCTGGGTCGGTTCCGGTCGAAGAAGTACTCGTTCCGGAGCGGGTCGAAGAAGCGCATCCTCTTGCGCGGGTCCCCCAGCAGGGTGCCGGGGAACTGGGCCAGGGTCTTGAGCTGCGTCTCGAAGCGCAGCCCGGAGATGTTGATGACGACCCGCTCGCAGCACTCCTGGTTCTCCTGGTTCTCCTGGTTCTCGGCGCGCTCCGGGTCGTACACATCCTGGGCTGACAGCGCGGCCAGTGCCACAGTCTCGTCCAGGTTCTCTCCGGGCACCACTGTCATCTTTCCCCCCCAGACAAGGGCGCCGCTCCCCGCGCCTCACTCCGCTCTGGTCCCCCTCCGACTCCTCCGCGCGTATTTTGGACACCAAACGTCTCCGCGTGTTTTCCTCCTCTCTCTCTCTTTTTTTCCTCGTGTCGGCGTCACGTCTGCGGGTGAGCTGGTTCCACTGGCATGTCCGTGCCCCCTCCCCCCCACCACGCTCACCTTTTCCCGTCCACGCTCCGCTGTAGTCTGGACTCTCGGCTCGGCTGTCACATTCACTGCATCTTAAGCAGGCTTTGCCCTCCCCGAGCTGACGTGTGTGTGTGCACGCTCTCTCACTAAAGGGGGGGAAACAAAAACACACACACACACATGCACACACACACACGCACATATGCTCATCATGAATCTCATCCAGATATTTTAAGGCACAAAAATGCACCAAATATGATCGATTTCAGCAGGAGAAATGAGGCATTTTTTGGAGAGTTTGCGTGCAACACAAAGTGTCGTGCGTAATGAACCTGTTGTCTCCAGCGTGGCACAGGCTCAAGGTTATCACATGGCTCCGTGTTTATGATGAAATAGGATGCGAGGTTTGCGAATGCGAACATGCAGGCATGAATGAAGGCGATGCTGAGGCGTAAAGACGCGGAAAAAGCGAGAAATGTCATGCAAAACATGCGATTTTTCATGCAAGAATCGTCGTTTTTTTTTCTTTCTCCATTCATGATTTGATCCTAAATGAATACCTGTGGCTCTCAGGGGTTTGTCTTCCTCTCCTCCACCAGGGACTCACACATAAAGAGGGGAAGAGACACAAAAAAAGAGGCTCTGCAATGTCACGCTGCAGCCGTTTCAAGACGAAACCTTGCTGACGTTTCCACAACGCGGCTGAGCTCCACAAGTTGTGCACGACTTGCAGGATCTGTCAGCTCTGCCTGCTGCAGGCATGTTGCACTGTGCATGAAAAACAACAACAACAACAACACACACATTTATTCTTCTTTCCTGCCTTTTTATGAAACGTAAAGCGTGTTTTTGTGTCTCCGGGTGGAAGGGAAACACTGCTGCGCTGTGCAACAAGTCATGAGAGAGAGAGGGAGGGGAAAAAAGGGAAAGCTGGATGATGGAAAGAAGGGAGAGTTTCTGGGCTGCAGCTCAAAGCAGTGACGTGTTCTCCTAAAATAGCTGGATTTCTCTCAGGGCCGCAGGAAAAGTTTCTTTTCCCATGGAATGGCCCGAGGGAGCTGCAGGGGAAAATGAAAATGAGATGACATGAAAAGGAAAAAACAGATTTGCATCTCAAACCTACAGAGAGAAAGAAGAAACAGTGTGAGAGTTCATTCACAAATTACAACTGCAGCAAAAGTGTTGAACACGAAGCCCTGAAGGCTGGATTCACTTCAGAGGAATACAGAGTAATAAAACATGTTTATAACATTCAGCTGTATGTGTTTAAATGTCAATCACAACAAAAGAAGTTCATGATATTGTTAAAAACACAAGATATGACATGAAATGAAGTTCTGTTTATGTTTTAAACTAACATTCAGCTTAATAGCTGCTCATAACAACAGAATTCAACACAAATACATTAAAAAATAAGTGGAAAGAAAAGAACAAAATAAGGGAAGAAATGATTCCCAGAATGCACCTGCAACTGGTGTTAACAGGTATAAATATTCAGGCCTTTTTAGTGACTTTAAGTACTTCTACCTACAAAATATAAAGTACTTTAATTTGTATAAAACCAACGTAATTATGAGCTGCTCCTAGGTTGAATAGATTGAGTATAAAGAGTGACAAAGGCCATCTAAGGTATAAATAAACACTTTGATTGTTTATGTTGCTGGACATTTGAAGGATAATGCACATAAAATATGTGCATAACTCTCATAAGATATCATGCTAAACTAAATATATGTTAATAAATAAATGTGCAAAAATATAGATAATGCTCTAAAATATTGCAACATAGTTTTATTAAACTTTCTGCACACTGAGAATGCTTCACATGTTTGTATAAAGAAAGCAAGACGCCTATGCAGGAATTTCCTAAAAAATAACAGAGTCTTTTAAGAGCAACAAGTGCTCAACAACACAAAATACAATGTATTAACTTATACAAAAGTAATGTTACTGAATCATTACTTTGATTGTAAAAAAACAAAAACAAAACATGGGTCCACCATTAAGAACACTGACACCTCATGCAGGTCTCCATGACAAACGGTTTATTAGTTAGGAAAAGGGGGCGTGGCTAATCAAAAAGGGCGGGACTTTATGAAATATTGTTACATAGAACTGTTCAGTGATGGACCATCATCATGCATGACAAGTTTGAAGCAGATTGGACAATGTGTGGTCAAGTTATACAGTCTCGTGTTTTATGCCAAAAGGCCATATTTTTCCGCCATGCCCCCATAATCGACATCACTTGCACCTGCTGATATCACCAATAATGACCCATATGAGCCTTTGATCAAAATGACTCATATCGCAGAGCATTAAAAAAACAACAACACGTGATTATACATAAACATGTGGTTTGTGGTTGTAAAAAAAAAGGCTGCAGTTTCATTGAATTTAGGTGAAGTTTTCTAGGTCAGAGGTAAAAAAAAAACACTGATCTAGGTTTAAGTCAAAACATTTCCTAGTTAAGCTTTATAAAAGACAGTTTAAACAGTAAATAAAAGTAGTTACCAGGTAGACGTGACTACTGGAAGTAATACTGAGAGAATTTGAATACAGGTGTGCCTTGAGATTTTGGCTTGCATTTTGGTGTGCCTTGGGTACAAAAAGTTTGAAAACCACTGCCATAGTGTGACAGTCTGCAAAGCTTTTAATAACTTTTGATGTCAAAGGCTTACTAATGGTACTGAACAAGTCCAAAGTCGATCGGATTAAATCTGTACAAAGAGTCTGTTAAAATATGCCGCGTGGAAATGGCGAAAAACGTCTAAAACAACATTTTCGATCCAAGATGGCCGACTTTTTGGTGCATCTTCCCATGATACATGGATGGACCAAATTTCGTGTCTCTATGACAAACCTGTGTGAGGGGCTGAATTCTAGGGGGCGCTAGTAGGTCATTTAGCCACGCCCATTTCTGAAACCAGTGAAATACGGACATTTTCAACAGGATTGAATTATGTCCCAAGTTTGGTGAGTTTTGGAATATGATGAAGCCCTCAAAAACGCAATTTATTTGCCGTTATAATAATAAACTGATTAATGTCAATAGGGTCCTCTTGTAGTAGTTATTAAAGCTCCATAGTCTTTTATTTTGAAGAGTCATCGTCCAATCACAGGACAGGAAATAAAATGATGCAACGTTTCCAAACTGGTGTTAAAGTTCTGTGATTGAACCGTCGCTGTGTTCACTGTGACTCATGCTGACCTCTGCAGTCTGGCACCCGCTTCGTTTCCTGCATCCTGTGAGCTCATCACACACACACACACACACACACACACACACACACACACACACACACCAGTTGCTCGCTTCATACTTTGGTCCACATGTTTTTAAATGTGGCTCTGGTCTCTGGCAGCTCGTCTTCCCTGTTTCTGTCCAGGTTTCTGCTTCCTGTTGGAGGCTCCAGGAAGTCGTCTCCAGTCTCGTGTCGGAGTTTCAGTCGCTGTTAAACCGTAAATGTCACATTAATCTGACAAACGTCTGGCGACACAGACGATCAGTTAAAGGGCAGCGGCTTCACCTCTGTCTCTCTAAAATACTCCAAAATACTCAGAGTTCAGTCTGAGCAGCAGGAGACAAACAGACTCATCCTGCAGGAAACAATAATGTGCTCTTAGCAGAGGTGGACTCGAGTCAGACGTGAGTCATAAACTTGACGACTTTTGACTCGACTCGATAAAATGTGAAAATGTGATGAATTTTGTCTCGAATTGACAAAATGTAAAGATTTGACGATTTTTGACTCAACTTGGAGGCAGAGGTGTGGACTCAAGTCACATGACTTGGACTCGAGTCAGACTCGAGTCATGAATTTGACGATTTTTAACTTGACTTGACAAAATGTAAAGATTTGATGACTATTGACTCGACTTGACAAAAAGCAAAGAGACTTGCAACTCGACTTGGATTAATAACTTGTGACTTTACTTGGACTTGAGACTTTTGACTTGAAAAGAGTTGCTACTTTCCCCAAAACCTAAAGAAAATGGAAAGATTCAACAACTTTTGACTCGACTTGGACTAATAACTAGTGACTTCACTTGGACTTGAGCCTTTTGACTTAAAAAGACTTGCAACTTTCCCCAAAGAAAAAAAATCTGTTGCTAAACAAACACAGACTGATTCTGTGGAAAACAATAATGTGCTTTTAGTGGAAGTGTGGACTTGAGTCACATGATTAAGACTTGAGTCATGAATTTGATGACTTTTGACTCGACTTTACAAAATGTCTTTCCATACATACACAAAGAGACTTGCGACTTGACTCGGACTAATAACTTGTGTTATGGACATGTTTTGGAGTCGCTGCAAAGACTTGTGACTTGACTTTAAAGTCAAATAAAATAAGTCAGACTTTCATAAAGATCTTAAAGTCAGATCTTTCTTTATAACACTTGATCTGTGTGTTTTAAACTATTTTTTTTCTTCTTTTACCAGCAGACAGAAAAACAACCAGCAGCAGAACATGCAAACATTTTATTGAACCTTTTAGTTTCTGACTGAAACACAACAAGGCTGAAAGACGAACGTCCTCGCTGCAGCAGAACTCATTACTATCACGTCTTCTCTTCATATTCTGACCTCACACGTCCTGATTAACCATCTGGAGTCCAGGAAAGCTCCGGAGAACGACTTCTCCATGACGCCACGACGAAAAAACGAAGCAGCATGGAGCCTGCTGGCAGCTGAACTCTAAAGTTTTGGCTTTTCCACAAGTTTCCATGTCCAATTTAATGCATCAACCCTTTTTCTTCAATGGTTAAAATCACAAAGACCAAGTGTAGTAACATGATTTTAATTTTTTTGCAGAGATTTTGCAGATTTTGCAGTGTGCATTTTTAATGCAAACTTTAATGTTTGGGCTATTTTTTGTGTGTTTTTTTGTAATTTTATCCGTGTTTTTTGTAATTTTCGTGTGTTTTTTGTAATTTTTGTGGTTTTTATGTGTTTTTTTGGTGTGTCTTTGTGTGTTTTTATGTGGGTTTCTGTGTGGGTTTTTTGTTTAAAAAAATTTAATTTTGTGTGCGTTTTTTACGCGTTTTTTGTATTTTTTTTTTGAATGTTTTTTTGTATTTTTTTGTGTTTCAAAATGTTGATCCAGTGAATCAAAATGACTTGGTAATAATGAGGTGAGGTTGAGCTGAAAAAGATGATACCAGCATGGTGATGATTATTTAAGTTGCATATACAGGCAAAATGAAAAAAGAAGAGTCAAAACCAACAAAACAGCCTCCAATAGACTCCATAGAGTTGAGCGGAGCTCTGTGACTGAAGGTGTGAACGAGTTAAAACCAGCCGTCCCACTTCCTGTCACATCACTCTGTAATTTATTCTAACGACGCTCATTTAATTACACAGGACGTGAAGCTCCCTGCAGAGCTGCAGACTCTGATCCTGGACCAGCCCAAAGAATCACATTCATCCTCAAACTGATTTCAAGTTCAATGTCAGTTTTCATCCCATACAGTTGGGACGTGTCCCACATTATCAGGACGAGTCATGTGATCATTTCATGTCCTAATTTCACACAATTAGGTTTACAGGACACGTGTGTTCACATGTTTCAATGTGAGAAAATTAAAACATGCTTTATTTTTCATTGTAAACAGACTTCTCTGATGCATTTATTGTTTTTCCAACCCAGTTTAGTTAAAGCCACGCCCATTTCTGTATGATGAAAGCCAATAGCTCGCTACCTGGCTCGCCAAAGTAAATGTTTGAATGTTGTGTTACAAATTTTATTTAATAAAAGCAACACATAGAAATAAATAAAATGCACTGAAAAGAGAAGCTGTGGGAGATTTAGTTTTGGGTGGAATATAAAGGTTTGACTTCATATGAAGAAAGAAACTTGCTACCTGGCTCGGCAAAGTAAATGTTTGAATTTTGTTTTTCAAATATTACAAAATAAAAGCAATACATAGAAATAAATAAAAACATCACTGAAAAGAAGCTGCAGGGGATTTAGTTTTAGGTGAAATATATGCTTTGACTTCATATGAGGAAATAAAACTTGCTACCTGGCTCGCCAAAGTAAATGTTTGAATGTTTTGTTTAATGTATGACAAAATAAAAGCCATACAAACAAATGAATAATTTGCACTGAAAAGAGAAGCTGCAGGAGAATTTGCTTTGGGTGGAATATATAAAGCTTTGACTTCATATGATACAGAACAAAACACTGTCCTCACTTCTTTTGGGCCTGTTTGAGGACTTGGTGCCAAAGTTTTACTGGAAGAAAACAGAAAGTCTCCTTAGTTTTACATTCAGTAATATGATGTGATTTTTAACACAGTCGAGGTCAAGCACTTTCAAGACTTTTCCGGGTGCATTTTAAAGATGTTTCCATGTGCATTTTAAAGATGTTTCCATGTGCATTTTAAAGACTTTTCAAGGTGCATTTTCAAGACTTTTCCAGGTGATTTTTAAAGATTTTTCAATGTGGATTTTCATGACTTTTCCAGGTGCACTTTTAACACTTTTCCAGGTGCACTTTCAAGACTTTTCCAGGTGCATTTTAAAACGTTTCCAGGTGCATTTTAAAGACTTTTCCATGCGCATTTTAAAGACTTTTCCAGGTGCATTTTCAAGACTTTTCCAGGTGAATTTTCAAGACTTTTCAAGGTGCATTTTCAAGACTTTTCCTGGTGAATTTTAAAGATTTTTCCATGTGGATTTTCAAGACATTTTCAGGTGTGTGTGTGTGTGTGTGTGTGTGTGAAGAAGACAGATCAGATAACAGCTGTATATTTATTCTAACTAAGTGAAGTTACGTAACAGCTGCCGTGTTTTTGCTTCAGACTTTTCTCATGTCAGACTCTCTGGATTCTTCTTGTTTTTTGATTTTTTTTAACTGTGCAGTTCTGGAAAACTTACAATCACACACATTAATAATGCTGACAGCCGGAGCTTCAGAGGCTGGGAACAGCGTTCAGAGGATCTCGTCTCCCAGTGACCCGCTCACAGCCAGAAAACCTCCAACAACAACGAGGACACGTAGACACGAGGACATGAGAAACAGAAACAGTTGAAAGGTAGAGCAACAGTTATTTTATTATGTCTTATTGCGGCAACTTGCATAAATAATGGAAATATTA
The DNA here is from genome assembly GCF_030273125.1 of Centropristis striata. Classification (NCBI taxonomy): domain Eukaryota; kingdom Metazoa; phylum Chordata; class Actinopteri; order Perciformes; family Serranidae; genus Centropristis; species Centropristis striata. The sequence goes on along the minus strand of NC_081538.1, from coordinate 29,631,432 downwards.
CAAAATTTTAAAGTGATGGTTGGAAGATTTTCACATTTATTTTTTATTTGTCAAGCCCCTTGTAACTTTTTTTGAAGGTGCTATACAAATAAAATTATTATTATTATTATTATTATTTAATGACTAAATTATAATAATAGCATTTCTGTCATTTCCTTTAAATAAACTGGGCTTATTGAAAAGAAATGTGCACACAAAAAATAATTTTGGTGGAAATCACAAAAAATATATAAAATATTACAAATAAAAACAATATTTAAAAAATATGTATAATTTTTACTCATCATATTACTGAATGTAAAAATAAATTTACAGTGTACTTCAGTCTGTGAAATAAAATATAAATAATGACGAAAAATAACCATTTAAATGTTGGTTTTTATGCCCAAATTAGAATAAACAAACAAATATGCAATGTAATATCATCAAACATGTTTATTCCAAACAAAAAGAAAACTTTTTACAGTTTTAAGTTTTTAATTTAAATTTTTTACAGTGTTTAATTATTTTTAGCTTACAGTGTGTCAAGTGAGTTGAGATCTCTACTGGCCACACACACAGCTAAGCAGTAAGAGGCTGGGGAGACCAGGGACTGTCCAGCAGGGTAACAACAGTGGGGGACAATTTGACGCTTTCATAATAAATAATGTGATGCACAAATGGCACTGTAATGATTGATGTTGATTTAGTATGATTATTGTGAAAAAGATGCTAATGAAAAGTTGATGATGATTGTATGTAAAATGATGAGTGTAAAATGTTGATGTGACTTGATGGAAAAACTGTGTAATGAATGCAGTAAGGTCAGTATCAGAACGTGTGGTAACTGGATTGATCGTTGGAGATTTTGTAATAAGGTGATTGAGACAGGGCGAAGCTAGTAGACAAAGGGGAACTCCAAAGAGGAAGGATCGGGCCGAGACATGCTGCACATAGACGGATTACCGCATGGGCAAAGTGGGCGTGTGCCCAGGGCCCTAGAGCCAATAGGGGCCCTTGGCCTTCAGATTTTTTATTTTATTTATTTTTTTGGTAAAATGTAAAAATATTTTGGAATTAATGTGGCTTTGAAAATGTAGTATGATAATAAAATCAATTAAATGCTTTAGAAATTATAAGATTAAATCAGTAATGTGTGATGACACAATACGCTGGTCGCTGGGGTCAAAGTTGAAAAAAGTGCGTTTTTAAAATGGAGACGTGGGCGCTCAGTGGATCAGCTAAACGAAGACAGAGGAAAGAAAAAGCTGAAACGGCTGAAACCACAATATGTAACTGGTCAGAGAGTTGGACTGTGATTACTTTATCAAGGACTTTTCCTCGAAGAAGGCCAGCAAAGAGCCGGAGGTTTAGGTGAGTAGTTTCTAGGACTGTAGCCGGTATCTGAGTACTCGGCATCTGAGTGCCGTGTCCGGTCGGACGGTCGGTCTGAACACATTAGCGCGATTTAGTGCATTCGTTTATTACCATGACAACATGACTCCTCCATGGCACGTGCTGTATTTGTGTGTGTAAGTGCGTCTGTGTGCGCCAGCCACCGCGAGTATTAATGGGACACTCTGGATGTGCTAGTTGATAGTTTCATTTTTAAAAATAGGTGGTTACCTATATTTTAATTAATACTGCAAGGGCTGGCTATTTGAGCTTTTTGTCTCTCCCATAATATATGTATCGTCCTGTACATGGCAGGTGCCAAACAAAACAGACCTAAACTGACAGTAATGTTGTGTGGTTGTGTGTGCCGGTGTTGTTACGTGCGTAAATGGAAAGAGCGCCGTTGCACGCGCACATAATGCGTGTGTAGACAGGCTCGTGGTCATGATAATCCGTCTATGTGTATATCGTCCTGTACGTGGCAGGAGCCAAACAAAACAGACCTAAAATGACAGTTATTTTGTGTGGTTGTGTGTTCCCGGTGTTGTTATGTGCGTAATGGGAAGAGCGACTTTGCGCGCACACTGTTTGCGTGTGTAGGCAGGGGCCCGTGGCGAGTTTGTGTCCAGGGCCCGTGGTCATGATAATCCGTCTATGTACGTGCAGAACGTGTTGGGCCGAAGGAGACAGGTGAAGAAGAGGGGAGAGGGACGGTCCGAGAGATGGCAGCAGTGGAAACCAGAAGAGAGATGTAACCAATGAGAGGACTGGTGAGGAGTGGCAAGGAGGAAATGCTCTGAAAGAATGAGCAGCAGAGGATAAAAGCTGTAACACAAGAAATAATCTTGGTCATCCTTCTCGGGGAGCTGCAAGACTCTTCAACCGACTCTCAAGAGCTGAGGACGACGCCTGATCGACCACATGGGGGGAAAAAGACTCCAGTTCTACAATCAAGAAGAAGACAGAGTGAGGACGTCCACATCAAGAAAGAAGATTCCAATCTGACCGGTGAAGACGAGAGACGAGTGAGAAGGAGGGTGATCATTCCAACGCCAGTCGATGATCGATTAAAGAAGTCTTCTTTCCAAGTTCTCACTGAAGCCAGGACCCAGGGACCAGTCCAGGACCGCTCCAACTCTGACCAGAGGGGAGAGTCACAGCTGAGGCCTGAAGCCGGGCATTGCAGAAGAGTTTCTTGGCCAGACAACTCTCACGTCTCCTTCTCCAAAACCTTCAAGTTTAATACCCAGCTACAGCTTCATTCAACACAGACAGTTAGGATTATGGTAAGACATTCAGTAGTTTATAATCATTTTATTATTGAGATTTTTGAATATTTTAAGTAATCACTTTGAAATCAATCTTTGCTGTAAGCTTGCACCTTGTTATACTATCAATACATTTTCAATTGCATTTAACCCTATAAAGCCTGAACCATGAAATAATTGCCAGAAAATTCAATTTTTGTAAAAACCGAGTGCTTATTAACCTGCTGACGAATTTTAAGAAATAAATAAATTGCATATATGAATTCTAATTTGTATCATATTTGATACATCAGGTCTTTTTGTGCAATTTGTTGCTCACAGTTTGTTTTTCTCGAACTAACAAAAACATTTAAACCCTAACATTTTTAACCTATTAAGACTTTCACTTTTCCTTTTTCCTCAAACATGCAAAATACATATTTTTTCCATATAACACAACATCATACAGATGATCTGCAGATATGAAGTTTTTTAATGCAGCAATGATCCATTCGTGGAACCTGCATATCATTTTTGCTACATCTGGTATTTTTGTGCAATTTGTTGCTCAGTTTGTTTATCTTCAACACATGTATACATCAGGTTTTTGATGATGTAGAGGTCTCAAAAATAACTGTAGTAATAACTGTAGTGGTGTGTAATAACTAAGTTTTTATTGGTTACCCTAGCCAAATAAATTTTAACAATCCTTGAGGCTTATTTTCACAGCCACTAAAATTAACCTAGCAAATTCCAAGTGCACAGATCAACAAGAGGAGAGCTGCCATTAACCGGGCGTGGCCAGTGTGGTATCTGTATTCCAGGGTTTCTCAACAGGTGGCTCTCTGGAGGAAGCAGGATAGGTGTCCGGACCAAAGCAGTTAGAAGCTAGGCGTGTCTCCTCACCACCAGCTTAAATTATAGGTTCCCAAAATACCTGCTGAGATAATATTCTCAGGAAAAAGGAATCTGACCTCTTGGTAGGAAGCTGGTCCAGAAGTCCCTTCACAAGGGCAATCTCTGGGATCAAACAAGTGACACACTGTAAAAAAAAAAAGTAATTTTCGAAAAATGTACTGTATTATTTTTACAGGGTTTCTCTTGTTTTTTCTGCATTAAGTGCAAATGCCATAAAAAGGTAAATTACTTTTATTTTTATATTTATTTTGTTTTTAAGTATTTTCACTTTCATTTTTTATTTCATATTAAAATAAAATCAAAAATAAAACCATGAGAATGAGAGAAAATCTTGTGTGTGTAACTGCTGTTTGCTTTTTATATCATCAGGCTGTAAACACAACAACAACAACAACAACAACAACAGGTCGTCTCATTATTCTGCTGTTTCATCTCTTCTTGTCTGAAAAAACCTTAAAAACTCATAAAGTCAAACAGAAAACAGACTTTTTTTCAGAGTGGAACATAATGTTCATATTCAGCTCATCTCACCGAAAAACAAGTTAATTAATATGACAATTAACTGAAGTGATGAGGTCAAACTATCTGACTCTAATTATCTCAGTAACTGGTTATTTCTCCTGATAACAGCTTCATTAGTGAGAAAACAAAACACTAATATAATAATTATCTCTGCATTCATTTATTATCGCAAATATCAATATTTATCTTCTCTAACACTGATTGGGCCTTTTTCATATCTAAACTAAATATTAGTTAAGGAAGCTTCAAATGTTGATATTTGTGTCAAAATCTATTTACAGGGACAGGAGAGGCTGTTTACACAGAGCCGAGAGGAGAGGACAGGAGAGGCTGGAAACATGACAGTACTTCTATATTTACAATATGTGGACTTAAGTGGTCATTTAACGCCCTTTTTTGTATTCTTGTGTTACTTTTTTGGTAATTTTACGCCTTTATTGGTAATTTTACGTCTTTTTTTGGTAATTTTACGTCTTTTTTTGGTCGTTTTGTGTCTTTTTGGGGTCATTTTGTGTCTTTTTTGGTCATAATATGTCTTTTTTGGTCATTTTACGTCTTTTTTTTGGCCATTATACATATTTTTTGATCATTTCACGTCTTTTTTGGGTGTTTTTTCAGAGAGGGGAGGAAAGGAGAAGCTGTTTACACAGAGCAGAGGGGAGAGGACAGGAGATGCTGGAAACATGACAATACTGAGAATATACGGAGAAAACAGGTTTTTTTTTAGGTTTTTAGATTTCTGTCACATTCATGTTTTGACCTTTAACGACCCAACAACAAAAAACAGATCTTGAAACTTTAATTTTAACGTTCATTCATTTATTGAATAATAAAGGAAGAACTTTGCAGCTTCGACTCTTTAAAGAATCGACGATACAAACAACAACACGTCCAGCAGGAGGTGAAAACTGAATATTTTGCGCATTCTGTTTGTTTTGGTGAACCAGGAGGTGATCTGGACGCTGAGTCAGCAGAGTCCCGGTCCTTCCTGTCCAGACCGGCCCGTCCTCGCCTCTCGCCCCGGAGCTGGCACGGCTCTGAGGGCCGCCGGGGCCCAGCGTCCGTCCAAACGTTACGTAACGGAGAGAAAAACCACAGGAGGGTCAGAAACAGACTGCAGATCTGATTCTCTGGTTCTCAAACCTTAAACAGAAACTAAGAGCTGAGAGGTGAATGTAGAAGAAGGTTTTAAGATTAAAAGACAGACTCTCCTCTAGAGTTGTGGGTCACTTTCTCATTGCTGTATATGGCAACAATGACTTTACCTCCATTTTTTTCAGATAAAAGGAATGCTTGATTTATTATTTTTCATATTTTCACAATGAAAGACTTTATCAGGAAACCATGACAGTGAAGTTTATGATGAAAGGCTCTTTCTTACAGATTTTGTGCAAAATTAATTTAAAATTCATCATTAAATCCAGTTTAAATGTGGTGTTTTTTGCAAAATGGTAAAAATTAATTTGTTGTCACATGGAAACTATGTGTGAATATAGATATTAAATGACTCCAGAAACTTTTGATATTTTTATTTACATTAAGTTATTTTAGACAATTTATAGCTGAACTGTATGATCTGTCTAATAAAAATTATATTAATAATAAAACAATCTAACAATCTAAATAATATGTATAATATCTGGATTATAAAATCATCATAAATATATATATATATAACAAATATATATATATAAAATGAAAAATTGACAATTAGAGATCGATGGATGCAAGACAACAGATAAGAATAAAAAATGATATCATAAATGTGTAAAATATTTAAAAATCAAATAGGATAGTTTTTTTTAAAAGGTACAAAACTTTATAGAAAATCATTAAAAATAAAATAATAAATGTGAATTATACATTTTGTAATTATTTGCTTTATTTGTTTAGAAAATAAAAGATAAAAGCCAGACTCAAAAAAAGATCAAATAGATAAAAAGACAAAAACAAAGGAAATAAAATCGGTAATAATAACAAATAATAAAATTGACCAAAAATAAAATAATGTAAGTAGTGTGCTCGACTAAATACTTGAAAAAAATTGATAAAAAGAACAAAGACAAGTGAGATTGATAATAGTAATTATAACAGATATACATAGATATTATTGATATATTAATTAAAGTTGACTTTATAACAAATAATAATAATTCAAAAAAATAATGATAATAATAATAATAATAGTAATAATGATATTATTATTATTATTATTATTATTATTATTAATAATAATAATAATGATAATAATAATAATACAATTTCAGATTAAATAAAAATAATAAAACATTTTAAAAGTGACAAATAAAATAAAATAAAAATGTATTATTGGAGTATGCTTGATTGAAATATTATTATATATCTATATAATTTTTTTTTATTATTTTTAGGAACGATACATTTAGGTTCACAAATGCAATAAAAGAAGTTCAAACTAACAAGAAAAATGACAGAATCTGACTGGGACCTGGCCCAGTCAGCAGGAAGTACAGCACCCTTCCAAAATAAAAGTCTGACAGTAACACTACCGTAGAGGGGAAATAATCAGTTAACTTTCATAAAGTCACGTTTTATATACAGATGTTTGTTAAACAGGAGTCAGAGTGAGAAGTGAAGCTGTGACTCAGTTTGTTCTCATGTTTCAGGTTTCTATCAACACTAAACTGTTTTCTTGTCTCTGATGAACTGTAAACGGAAAATATGTTTGATAAATGAGCGAGAGAACGAGAACGGAGTCGTATTTGCGCTGTGAGTCAGAGAGAGAGAGCTGAGGAACAGAACCAGGAGCTTTTATTCTTCTTTCATCTGTTTAAATCCTGTAAAATATAAGTTTCTTCTTTTTGTTTTGTACATAGAACACTCTAAACCAGGGGTCTCAAACTCAAATTACCTGGGGGTCGCTGGAGGCAGTATCAAAATGACAAAAAAAGACATAAAATTACTAAAAAAATGAAACAAAATGAAAGAAAAAAACGATATTACTCAAAAAAGACACAAAATGACCAAAAAAAGACACAAAATAGATATTAGATATGGATGGATGGATGGATGGATGGATGGATAGATGGGTTCATGAATGGATGGATGGATGGATGGATGGATGGATGGATGGATGGATGGATGGATGGATGGATGGATGGATGGATAGATGGGTTCATGGATGGATGGATGGATGGGTGGATGGGTTCGTGGATGGGTTCATGGATGGATGGATGGATGGGTGGATGGATGGATGGATGGATGGATGGATGGGTTCATGGATGGATGGATGGATGGGTGGATGGATGGATTGATGGATGGATGGATGGATGGATGGATGGATGGATGGATGGATGGATGGATGGGTGGATGGATGGATGGGTTCGTGGATGGATGGATGGATGGGTTCGTGGATGGGTTCGTGGATGGGTTCGTGGATGGGTTCATGGATGGATGGATGGATGGATGGATGGATGATGGATGGATGGATGGATGGGTTCGTGGATGGGTTCGTGGATGGGTTCGTGGATGGATGGATGATGGATGGATGGGTTCGTGGATGGGTTCGTGGATGGATGGATGGATGGATGGGTGGATGGATGGGTTCGTGGATGGATGGGTGGATGGATCAGTTTGTTGGTCATTTTGTTTATTTTTTGATGATTTTGAGTTTTTCTTTTTGTCATTTTGTGTCTTTTTTTTCTAGTAACTTTTTTCTTTTTTGGAAATGTTCTTTCTATTTCTCTCATTATCATTTAACCTGAAGGAAACTAAATACTTCAGAATGGTTTGGTCGGTTGTTGCTGTTTCCTACAAGATGGAAATATTAATGATCTCTCATAAATTCATCATGATCTGTAACTCTTCAGAAGGAGTAACAGGTGAGGATGAACCTTACTGGAGACTGTAGCATGATAACCAGTTACATTTTGCTTTTATTTGTTTTTCTTTTAGTGTGAAAACTCTGAGACTTTATTAAACAACTTCAACTCCTGACAGCAAACCTGCAGAGATCAGGAGAGGAACTTTATATTTCAGTTTGGAGACTCAAGAGTCCTCCGTCCACCAGGAGCAGAAAGGAGAACCAGCAGAGAGTCTGAGTGGTGCAGCTGGACGTGCAGCTGGACTCGGCGGTGGCGGTGGCGGTGGCGGTCTGGCCTCCCTGGCTCCTGGTCTGGTCCCTGCTCCAGTGTTCCCAGAGCGTCTGGACGGAGCTGCTCCAGTGATTGATGGAGCTATTCTTGTTTCTGTGACCCGTTACGTAAAAACACAGTCAGTCCTAAAAATACGAGCAGGCTTTCCAGGACATTCATTGTTTGCTTTAGTGCAGGACCAGGACAGGACTCTGGCTCCATCAGTCACCGCCCCCCCAGAACCCCCCTCAGCCCCCCTCAGCCAAATTAGGCACATTAGTCTTTGGCGTGCAGCAGCAGCAGGTCTGTTAGAGTCTGGTAGAGTCTGTTAGAGTATATTAGAGTCAGAGTTAGAGGAAACAGGAGACAAGAAACAAACAAAGCAGCTGCAGGACTCATTCCACATCTGGATCCTGATGGTCCCGGTCTTATCAGGTCCCTTCAGGTCTCATCAGGTCCTTTCAGGTCTCATCAGGTCCTTTCAGGTCTCATCAGGTCTCAACAGGTCCCATCAGGTCTCATCTGAGTCACAAAAAAGTTGTTTTACAGATATTTACTGTTATGTTACAGAGTATTTGAGTCAGTGTAGAGCTGCATTAATCTCTTCATAATTTCAAAATAAAGCCTTTTTTAATGTTTTCTAATAACACAGAGATTGTACAATATACACTGTAAAAAAAAATAAAGTCATTTTACTGTATTATTTACAGGTTTTTTCTTGTTTTTTCTACATGAAATGAAAATGCCAAAAAGGGGGAAAAAAAGAAAAATATTTTTATTACAAATATTAATCATAAAATGATTTTTTAGCTAAATGTTCTTGAATGTTAAATGACAATGATTCTATTTAAAAAATACAACAAATTCTCATCGTATTACTGAATATAAAATTAAGGAAAAGATTAAGGAAAAAAAAAAAAACAGTATGATATATATGCACAAAAATGGTGTGAGCTTTAATAATAATAATATTAGTAATAATAATAACAATAACAATAATGTAATAATAATATTACAATAATAGCAATAACAATAATAATAATAATAATAATAATAATAATAACAATATAATAATAATAATAATAATAACAATATAATAATAATAATACTAATAATAATAGTAATAATAATAATAATAATAAACCCCTCAGCAGTGTGTGAGCTGATGGTATTTGCTGGCTGAAGGTGACCGCCGTCTGCAGACGTCCCCGGTGTGTCAGGACTCTCTCGTCTCCTGAGGACGCATTAGGAGATTACAGTAAAGTGATGGATTCATTTCCTGCTGCGTCCGCAACAAAACACGCCGTTAACGTGAAGCACTTTAAGGTCACGGCTGCAGCCCAGCAGAATATTAATAAACAGGAGATTTATCCCTCTGAACCCCAACAAGATGTTTTTACTCTTTTTACATTTTACTCTTTCTCAACAAATCTACATATAAAATCTCTAAGTCCTGCAGCTCTGTGGAACCAGCACAGTCAGAACATCTCGAACAGTATTTGTGCAGAATAACACAGTTAGAATGACAGAAACCAGAAAAAAGGAGAATTTCTCAGAAAAATTATTTTAAGGTGTCATGAATGTTGTTGAAAACACAAAATGACCAAAAAATGACATGAAAAAGACACAAAATACAGAAAAAGACTAAAATAACACAGTTAGAATGAAAATAGAAAAAGGTACTTACTTAAAAATGACCAAATAAAATATGTAAAAAACACCCTACTTAAATATGACCAAAAAAAGACGTAAAATTACCGAAAAGGTACACATATTGTACATATTCTCAGTATTGTCATGTCTCCAGCCTCTCCTGTCCTCTCCTCTCTGCTCTGTGTAAACAGCCTCTCATTTGTCATCTTTAGAAATAACTCAGAGAATCAGAGAAATTCAACTTTTTTTTCTGATTTCTGTCATTCTAGCAGTATTATTCTGCACAAAGACTGTTTGAGTTGTTGTGATTGTGTTGATTCCACAGAGCTGCAGGACTTTCAGATTTATAGAGATTTGATATGTTGCAGAGAAACACGAGGCCACAGAGAGTAAAATGTAAACCTGACCCTCCTGCCTACAGACTGTTGATCCTCTTCTTCTCTGTCTGCCTGCCGGCTGCAGCAGCAGGATGCAGAGTCTGACCTGTCACATCTCATCTCTCTCTGGATGTTTCTGCTCTCAGGTGGATCAGACGGAGACGTCCAGCTGTGGCCACCAGGTGTTTCACACACACACACACACACACACACACACACACACACACACACACATGATATCAAAACCAACAGCTGGCAGAACTGCAGCTGTTATTCAGCGTCATTAGGTGTGGTGTCTAATCTGTCGTGTCATTCTGCATGCAGACGATTCACTTTTGTTCCTGCCTAAAAATTAATTTAAACATGTTTTTATTAATTTTTTTGGCATTCTTTTTCTCTTTTTCTCATTCTTTTTCTTCTTTCTGCTGCCCCCGCGACCCGGCCCCGGATAAGCGGACGAGAATGGATGGATGAATGGATTATTTTGGCATTTTTTGGCAGCCAGCGAGGGAGACATGCCACAGAGGGACCTCAGGACTCTGGAACGCCCCAATTTAAACATCTTCTAACAAAGCTTGTTTTCCCAAACTAAAAAAATACTGTTGGGGTTTCCTACATGTCACAGCCCAACTCCACTCACCTGCACACTCAGCTGCCTCAGATCACCCATCACCTCTGTATATCAGCTCCTGCCACACATTTGATAGCTTTAAGAAGCTATTAATAATTAGGGTTATGTCGTGACATCATGTGATTTGATTACACTGGTGCGATCAATGACTCCAAACTGTGTTGATCTTTTTTTAAAGCTCCAATAGTTTACTCTACAATATTTTCTATATATTATGAAGCCTTAATCCTTGACCCTCCACTATTTAACAGCAGAGGAAACCACCTTAATGATCTGTTTTCAACTTGTTGAAATTCGATGACTTTTCCTAGAACGACCTCAACATGAGAATACGTAAAACATTGCCTTTCTTTATATTTCCATGCTGTTCACCAACAGGGTACAAATCTTGATTTAGGGGTTGTTTTTGACCTGGCAGCTATAAAATCATTTTCATACCAGAAAAAACTGAAAAACCAAGCATGCATGCACACACACATGCATGCTTGCTAAACCATTACTTTAATAAAACATTAAACCAATTATGGCAGGTGTGCTCTAATAAAACGAGTGGATTCCACTGATTTAATCCAGTTTTTATGCACTGTAAAGAGGGAAAACTTCAATATTCACAAAGTGTGTAATGAATGACAGGTTGTTGTTTCTTCCTGCAAGATAGATTTGGGTTTTTAAATTCAATCAAGCTGCTTAATTAAAGGGGTTAAGTTAAGACAACACAAGGGTTAAAACATGATCTACCCTGATATTTATGTTGTTGTCAAGATATGACATTAACTCTACGGGTTTAGGAGTTTTTTGCCATTTTGCTCAGCCCAATTTTGCACCAAATTTATGCACATTAGTTAATTTAAATATGTGCAAATATGCCAGATTTGTTTGGCAGTGCGGTTCGGGGTGCAGATGCAGTTCATTTTTCTCTGGTTTGTTCCCGTTTAGCTTTCACCAAAGCTGTGCAGTCATTTTATGAACTCACCCCTGAATCCATTTTATTTGCCTCAGATAATGAACTCGCTCAAACCCAATTTTTTACCGTCACCTGCTGTGGAGTTACAATAAAAGGCTGCTGATTATGTGAAAGGCTGACAGCAGAATGAGTGACTCTGTGCTGCAGACGCTGGAGAGCCTCCCCCTCAGGATTATCACTCTCTCTGCTATTGAAATTTCAGTTTCATTTGGCTGCCACCTCCTTATAATTGCTTCTCCTGAATGGCTTGATTGGGGTCATCTCGCTGTGAGTAATTGCAATAATTGTATTCTCCCGTGGTCATTATGCAGAATGAGGGAGAGAGAGAGAGAGAGAGAGAGAGAGAGAGAGAGAGAGAGAGAGAGAGCTGTAATGTGTTTTCAGCGGTCAGTCTGCAGCCATTTATCTTCCTGCTGAACACCTCCACCACCTTGTTTTTACTTTAAACACTTTAAATGTAGGTCAGTTCATCACACGAGGTGTTTGCTTAGAGTTTTTTTTTAAAAAAACCTCTCAAAGATCGAAAGCTCATAAAGATTCTCATCGGACAATAAGTTGAGATAATTGGTCAATCAATTAGAGCTCCAGATTTATAAAATACACCCAAATACAACAACAATGAAGTCAGAGTCAACCACACTGTAAAAAACAAAAACAAAAAAAAAAAAAAAAGGGGTAAAGATCTGCTAGTAAAGCTGCCAAACACTAAAAAATTGGTTTTATACAAATATTAACCATAAAAACTGAAATCTCTAAATTGATATAATGGGGCATTCTAGTTTGTTTGTTTTTTTACAGTATTATTCAATTGCTTAATGGTCATGAAAGTGAATTACAGTGAATTTTGTGTTAAATATAAATCAAATTAAAAAATACAGAAAAATATTACTGTAAAATTAAGGCAACTTTCTTCTTTCTGTTTTCTTACAGGAACATATTTAATTTAATGCAAACAGTAAAAAAAAAATCCAGAAACATTAAAAAGTCTGTAAGCAAAGGAAACAACCGTAAGTTATTTTACAGATAATTTCTCTAAAAATACAGAAGAAACATCTGTATTTTAAAAAAACTAAACATTTTTACTTTAATATGACGGTGGCATTTATTTTTACTTTTTTTTTTATATTAAAGTTTTACTGTAGAAAAAACTGAAAGTTTCCTTAATTTTTACAGCAATATGATGTGTATTTTTTTTGTTTTTTCATAGAATTCAAGGTGCGCTTTACAGAATTCAACTAACAATTAACAAAAAAACATTTTATAGTTAATATCATGTAATAAAAGTAATTTACTTTTATGCCATTTGCACTTATTGTAGAAAAAACCCTGTAAAATGATACAGTACATTCCTGTAAAATAACTTTTTTTTTTACAGTGCAGTGATGTGGCGTTACCATCGAGACACAGAACAATCACAACGTGACAGCAGCATAAATAATCAGCAGAATAAATGTATTTTATTCCTCATATATTATCTCGTCTGGTTGGTTCTTCATGCTGCACACACACCGACAATGATTACAGGGAGGAAATATGACCCTCCGATAAATAACACACACGGTCACCTTCAGCAGCCTCCACCTGAATACTAAACACACCGACGCTGCAGCAGCCCAACAGCTGAGACAATATCCATGCTGGTCCAATCAGAGACCACCAATCAGCTGTCAGGAAAGCTGAGAGGACACACTCACAATTTGTATTAATAATAATTGATTGTGCTCGAAAAAGCAAACTATATACTATTCACCTAGCCTGGCTAACACCAGACCAAATCTCATTGGAGATTAGGTCTGGACACCTGCCGTTTATTTCTCCGTAGAGGAGGTGTGGTTTACGATCCTCCAGAGACGTTTATTGGGCGCTAAGAATGTCTATCAAAGCGTCTGTAGGTAGCTCTTAGCCAATCAGATCAGTTATACCAGATGACGTAGTAGAGCAACAGAGATGGATGTTTGTTGTGTGTGTGTCTGTGAGAGAGTGTTGCTTGCTGCTTTGCTTCTCCAGTTCTCGCTTTCTGCAAGATTATTTATTTTCACGCTTTATTCCCCCTCATGTCATTCAGCCACACACATCCACTGATTTTATGGGCAATAAACAAGCTGCTGCGGGCCTCTCGGCGGCTCCGCTGTCCGCGGTAGCGGGGCTATTAGCCGCTTGCGACGCTAATAGCTATTAGCCGCTAATAGCTATTAGCCGCTAGCGGCGCTAATAGCCGCTAGCGACGCTAATAGCCCCGCTACCATAACGCCGGTGATCTCAGCGGAGCCGCCGAGAGACCTTTCGCCTTTCAACTTTCGCTCTAAACTATTTAAAACACCGTCTACAGCTAAAGAGAGTTTCGCGTCTGCAGCAGCCATGTTGGATCCGGAAAGCTTCCAAGTGCCGAGTAGTACGCGTCATCGTCTCACCGTCCCTCCCCGCTCTGTGATTGGATCCCTAAAACAGGGCTACGAAACTGGCTTGGTTGCCAGACCGTCTGGAGGTGCGAAATTAAATTCGAGCGCGCAAGGCAGTCTGGGTATACCCAGGCTACTATTCACCGGGATTAACCCTAGATTTTATTCTTCCGTTTCTTCCATGTTTTTTTTCGGTTGTCTACTCCTCCCAGAGTTTTGTTCTAACATAAACTAAAAAGGTATCAAATCGACCAGCTCGCCCATGACAAGTGTGCTGTGACTTTTCAAAGGGTTTCGGCAAATGGTTTTCAAATTATTCGGCAAAAACACGCCAAAAAATCCCCCCAATGTTACCCTATGGAGAGGCTAGAGTGGATGACATTATCACTAGAGTGGAGAGGGAGAAAAAATTGTTTTGTCAAAAAATAAAAGTAGAAACTGTGCTCGAGGCCACAGGGGCCAGAATCAAGCACACTCAAAATTTATTTAAAAATATTCTAGTTTAACATTATTTCTTTGTGGTTTCATTAAAAACTGCATTCTTTCTAATAACCAGCAGGGGGCAACTCCACTGGCTGCAAAATTAAGTCAGACTGTATAGAAGGATATGAGAAAATAAGTCTATTTCTTTATGATTTCTTACCTCAGTAAACATTTTCATAATGAGTTTATGGTCTCAACCATTAGTTTCAAGTCTTCTTAAATACACATCATATGTAATTTTTTTATTTGTTTCACAGTGTCCGGGTGCATTTCACCCCTTCAGTAGTGATAATAACTGAATAATGGAGACTGTTTCTGCGGACAGGAGGCGAGGTAACGTCTCTCAGAGTGGGAACTTCACAGCGTGATGAACCTGTAAAGCTCCGTCCTCACGGGACGACAGACTGTAACATTAATTAATGAACGGATAATGAAATTAGCTGGAATGTATGTTGCACAATGACGTGGAAACAAGGTCAAAATGTTTTCTCCCTCAGCAAACCTAAATGTCTCTACTCTCTCTACTGTGTTTGGATTCATCTAAAGTTAGAGGGGGGTTTCCTGACAGCTGATTGGCTGTGAGCTGTCTCTCTCTCTGTCCACCTGCTGCCTCAGACGTCTCAGATGTCTCACACTGATGAAGCCGTCACTTTCTCTGGCCTTGTGAACAGCTCTGTGGGTCGGAGGTCAGAGGTCAGGCTTCCCTCTCGGCTCGTAGCAACCAACAACAACTGCAAACAAACAAACAAACAGAGAAAACATGATGTGGCAGATTCCACGTGGTGACCGAGCAGTTTTACTGTTGGAGCCCTGAGACTGTCCCTGTGCTCTACTCTGGGTTTGACACTGTGAAAACACAAATTAATTTACTTACCGTATTTCCTCAAATAGTAGCCGGGGCTTCTATTAATAAAAAATCAGTTTGGGACCCGGCTAATATTAGGGGCAGGCTATTATTTGAAGGAGGCTTTTATTAAAAAAAGAAAATCAGAGCAGCTCTGACCGGCACTTTTTAGGCATTGTAGCCAGTTACCCAGATGTCGGCCATATTGGAAGTACTCGGATGTAAACAAACAATGAACAGCACGCTGAATGTTCATTTTAAGCAGGGTTTAAAATGTCTAAACTACTAAAAAGCCCAGAAGAACGTGCATAAACGGCTCGACTTTACAGAGAATGACTAGGACAGCAGGAGACTTTGACATAACACCAGTAAGACACCCGGCTTATAAAAGAGGCCGGCTTTCATTTACTAAAAATTGTTTTTACACCCGGTTACTAAATGAAGCCGGTCATTAATAGGGGCCCGGCTCTAAATTGAGGAAATACGGTATTTAATTTATTCTTATCATGTATTTCATTTTTTTAATTAAAACTTTGAAGACAAAAAGTATCTGGGGTTTTATGTTTGTCTTTATGTTTATCTCCAGTGTCAAAAATATCAAAACGTGACCTGTTAACAGCATGCAACAATTAATTAAACAATTTAACTGCAAGCGGCAATAGAGTCCAAACACGTCATTCTGCTGGTTTCAGGTGTAAAACACTCTGTTGTGAGATGAGAAAATGAGATGAAATTGAAAACATTGTGCAAACAATCCTAAAAACAGTCAGAATATTTAAATATAGCTATATTATGTTTGTTTTTGGGAGCATTTGAATGAAGACTTGTGGAGACAAAGCTGTTTATTGCAGACTTTTGATAAACTTTTGTATAGAAAAAACTCAGACTTGGTTGATTTATTTCAATTTTTTTAAACTTTGGAATGTGAAACATCTAGAAATTAAAAGTTGTTGTAAAATGCGAACTTTATTCAGTCATGACCACATTTTATGGGTAGACTAAATTATAACCCAAGATCATATACAACTGCATTTCATAGAATTCAATGCAGCCAATTTGGAGATATAAACTTTTCATAAATGTGGCGCCCCCTAGCTGTGAAATGTAATGAAATTTGATACATAAGCTCAGTGAAAACTTATAATCATGTGCCCTGAATTTCCGGTTGATATCCCAACATGATCATGACTTACTGCAAATGTTTTAAACTAACTATTTTGCTAAAAACTGACTGGCTTTGTAAAATCAAAACGGAAGGATGAATCATAAATTATTTAACAACTTAAGGTCAACAAAGTCTGCAGATGATCCTGACAAACTTTCCAGACAACTGGCCCGCATTTTTTGATGAGTTGTCAAAATAGGACATTGGAAAAATTGTAGAGCCGAAAATCAAAGTTGCAGGAGAATGGAAGGGTGAAAACAATTTCGACTGAAAGCCGAGCCATCTATAGCGCTTCCTTGTGTTGGTGGAATTTCCAATCAACATGCCAATTTTGGTGACTTTTGGTCTTACATTTTTTGCTGCACAAACACTTTTAGCAGAGAAGACGAAGGAGAAACAAAGAAACAGAGAAAGAGAGGATAATCAGATCAATAAGGACCCCTAATGACACAACTGAACATAACCAAGGTGGAAATATGTCCGTCGATGCCTCCATTAAGAGTCACTAAACGCAACAGCAGCGTTAAAGCGGTCATAAAACGAAGCTCTCTTTGCTGAATCCAAAGTGAAGAAATTCTATTACAGCCTCCTCCGTTGACTCCGCTGATGGACCATCGACCTCTGGCTTCAATTTCTGACCCTGGTGTCGTCGTTCCAGGTCCGTCACTGCTCTGATCTGCCTGCACGTGTCCACGGTCGCCACATCAATCAGCGCAGGTCGCCGGCTGGCAGGCTGTTACCGCTTCTATTACCCATCACACCCCGGGTCCATCAGCAGCTCATACCATCCATCTGAACGAGAGGCTACTCTCCACAGTAACCTCATCACATGTGGCGAAACAAATGCACCATTTAGCAGTCATGTTGAGGTTACAGACTCCGTCAGAGAGGGGGGGGGGGCTGCCACTCAATAATGATGCTGCTCAGTAAAAGCACTGCAGGATGCTACAGCAAACACATCCTGTGGTTTTAACTGTGAATACTGCTGGTGTTGGACTAAAAGGCCCCAGGGTCCCATCGTCAAGATAAAAGCTACAAGAGGACCACTGAGAGGCAGAGGTCACAGTCCAGCTGTTCCCCAGTGGAAGATAAATATTTATTCATCTGAACCTGCAGGAAGAATTTCAACAACTGGAAGCACCACCACTCTATACACACAAATAATTAATTAGTATAATTAATATATCTATATATTAAATCCTGCTATGTCATCTGCACTCTACTCACTTTACTCCTTAGACGCAGTTGTTATATTATTATTTATACTATATATTGTTATTGTTATCTATTTTGTTCATTGTTTTTCTTATCCAATATTATCCTATATTGTGATTGAATTTTGTAACTTTGGAGCAATCTGGAACCAGAATTTCCTTTGGGATTAATCAAGTTCTATCTTATCTTGTCTTATCTTATCGTATCTTATAACAAATCCAGATCAGAGTCTTTTTTTACTGGCCCAAGTCTAACACAAATGAACCCTCATGACCTCCAAAATCACACTTTCTTGCTCTTATCCAGAAAAAAAAAATGGCTTGGCGCTTACTTTAGGCTTGGGCAAAACAACAAGTCTGGTGTTGAGCGACACGTTTGCATGAGTTGTTACGGAGAAAACTGTAATCAGCTAACTGGAGGCCAAGAAATATGCAAAACAGGCACGTTTTGTAACATGCAATATTTCCCTCTAAGTTTTGGCCTCTTCATTTCTCAGCACACAAACAGACATTTTAAAACACATTCAAAAGGTGCAGATTTTTCAAAACTCTGGTCTCCATGTATCGATAAAACCAAGCAGTTTGGAATTTAAGGCTTTGTAGTCCTAAAGGGAGTGAGCAATAAACAACTGCATCATCTGCATAAAAATGTATTGCAGCATATAAATGCATTTGCATGAGTGGAAAACAACACTGGTCCCAGTATGGAACCTTGTGGGACACCTTGGAGGAAGAAAGAGAAAGACCCAGAAACTGGACACACTGTGTTCCAGCTGATGAGCCTTTTAAAAGCTGACTTACAGTGTGTCCAGATCAGCCGATATTTTAATGTCTGTCTGTGAGAGAGTGACATGTTTGACTGTGTCAAAAGCTTCTGACCGATCAATAAAACAGCTGCACTAAATTATTAACAGTCTGCTGCCTCAGTAATGTCTCCACTTTATCAGCAGCTGAGCTATTTTGTAAAGCCGGACTGATGTGATGAAATAGTTAAAACACATAGAACATATTTACATAATCGGAATCCCATTATTTGACTCGACTTTTGAAGTCTTTTTGATTAAATATAGACATACCTAAATATCAATTTTAAGCTTTAGTTTGGTTGTGTTTTGTGACTGAAGCGTTTTTAAGACATGATCTGTTGGATTGATCCAAATGACCATCGAAAATCAGATTATGATAGTGTAATTTTGGCGATTTCTCAGAGGAAACATGTTTTGCAAACCTGCTGGCAGGGTTTGGGGTCCAGAGGGTTAAAGCTTTATGGACTGCTAGCACATCAAGAGGAGTAAAAATGGAACAGTTGAATCATAAAAATTAATAGTGGATGGTGAAGGATGAGGCCTCTGCTCATTAGTTCATGGTTTTTAATCTGGACATAAAGAGTCAAATAAGGAACCTGAAGAAAGAAAAATTAAATAAAGCTGTAGAGAATGTAGGATTTATCAAGTACACGTTTCTCACTGGAAACTCATTTGTTCAAATAGTATTTAAAGTTTAGTCGATGGAATTACAGAAAATAGCCAACATTTCATTTAAATCTTGTGTTTATGTATCCACAAATATTTGTACAATTTGTTTGGTAGAAATGTTTAAAGCAAAGACATATCACACATAAAAACTCCTGATTTCCTGAAGAGCTGCAATTGTTTCTCCTCAAACAGTACATGCAGGTAGATAAATATCATGTATATATTGCAGTATATACATCTACTTTATTTCTTATATTTATACCAGAGATACCCTCAGCAGCAGCAGCAGCAGCTCTCTCTCAGCTCCTCAGCATCTGTTGTGACAGCAGCGAGGCTCGATGATCGATGAAGACTGGAGAACTATTTTCTGGAAGTTTTGTGATTTGTCTCTCTCCTGCTGAACCCCCGATGTGCACACACACACACACATTTCTTTGATTTATTTCCATCCGCACCAACAGTGCCGTGTCACTTTGTGAAGATATAATTTACAAGTTGAAGTCCAACAGTTTGATTCACCTCAGAGACAAAGTTGTTTTGTTTGAAATAAAAGTGGATATTTAAAGTTTCACTCCATTTTCAGACTGAACCTTGAACCGTGACCATTTTAATGTTAACAAACTCACAATGTGAAGTCTAAAGCAGCAGATAGAGCCCTGAACATCGTGTTTGCAGCATGTTCTGTGTGACTGAGTTCAGCTGCTTTGTTTTCTCAAGGATGCGTCTTGAATCGGCGCTGTGATGTGCGAGTGGGAGACGGAGCGGCTGAGTTCACTCTGTGGGCCGCTGCACGTAAAGACGGACACGTTTTATAAAGAGAAGCTGCAGTTAAAGATAAGACAAACTATTGATTCAGTTCGAGGCTCCACAGAAACAAAGTGTTACTGAAACACAGGTTCAACACACGACCACAGGTATCGGCTCTTTAAATAAATTCCAAACACATTTAACGTCAACAGAAGCTACAAAAAGAACCACAACTCTGGATGGATTGGACTGAAATTTGGTGCAAACGTTCACGTTCCTCAGAGGATGGATCCTATTAACATCGTCATTCCTTTGAATTTTTCTCTAGCACTGCCTTGGGGTTTTGGTTTTCATAAGATATTTCAATAATCTTTGCACTGATTGGACTGAATTTTGGTGCAAACGTTCATATTCCTCAGAGGATGAATCCTATTAAATCTTGTGATCCTCTGAGCTTCCTCTAGACCCACTACTGGGTAGATATTTTTGGTTTTTAGTAACATATCCTTTCCTTTGGCTTATCCATTTTAGCCCCAATAAGGTTATTAACTCTTACAGTTCTGGGTGTTTTGAATTTTGGTTCGTAGACATCCCAGTCTCAGTAAACATATTAACCATGTGTTCCTGCATGTTCAAATAGAAACTCTGGATTATGTATAAAAAGAAAGTTGACAAAGACGAAAACGAAGGATATTTTCACTATAATTTTAGTTAGTTTTAGTTAGTTTTGTAAACACAAAATACAGTTTCAGTTAGTTATCTTTTTTTTAAAAACTCTCGTTTTTATTTTTATTTCAGTTAACAAAAACGTTTTTTCAATTCTAGTTTTCGTTATTTTGTTAGTTTTCGTTAACTAAGGGGCTAAAACCTTGCACCAAATCAGACAGTAATTCTGCAGATAAACCCCAAACTAGGAGCAATTAGAGGTCTAAAAGCTGCATAAATGGTGATGATTCTCTTTAGATTTGTTACTGTGGACATGCGCTGAGACATTTTGTCATTTCCTAATTTAAAATAATTCACCTTTAGTGCTGCATGTGGAGGTTGAGTACATTAAACAGGCCGAGGCTCGACATTAAGTCCAAGGTCTTTACGGGAGGAAACAGTCGGAGCAGAACGGCTGCTGACTGCTCCACAAATATCCTCTGGATCCTGATTACAGTTCATCGAGCGAGCGTATTGAACGGATCGCTCTGCATCAGGTGGCCGCCCGCAGAGGTCAAAACATCCCTCAACCTGTGTCTATCTTTCCCTCCCAGACGTCCTCGTCCTCAGGTTTGTCTTTCACCTCCTCACTCCTGTCCTGGCTGCGGTCTCCAGACGGATACCAGCTGAAACCGGAGCCCTTCGTCCTTTCTCTCACAGCTCAGGAGTCATTTTAAGATGTTTCACCTCCAGCAGAGACGCCCAACAACTTCACTGGGAAGTTTGTTTCATCACCTCTAAATTTTTATAGTCCATCTTTGAAATGACAATCTCTTTATCTGCATGTCACGGAAGAGGTATTAAGGTAGAAAAAAAGAGATGTTTGTTTAAGGATTAAATCCAACTTTCATTATAAGTTCCAGACAAAATATAGAAAAAGAATAAAGTAGATTACCCAAAGGTTGGTTGGTTGGATGGTTGGTTGGTTGGTTGGTTGGTTGGTTGGATGGATGGATGGATGGATGGATGGATGGATGGATGGATGGATGGATGGATGGATAGATAGATAGATAGATAGATAGATAGATAGATAGATAGATAGATAGATAGATAGATAGATAGATAGATAGATAGATAGATAGATAGATAGATAGATAGATATTGGCTTCTCCAATATTTAAATACAAACATGACACACATAAAAACATACAATCTCTGAATAAACATAATTACACATAGGTAATAAATAAATACACTATACACCAGTAAAAACATACAGCAGCAAACAATTGTGCAAATGGGAATGTTCCACCTTAATCTTAAAAAGTTTATTCTCAACAAAGCCAGAGGATCACCAGAGTCAACAGGATCCATCCTCTGAGGAACAGGAACGTTTGCACCAAATTTCACTCCAATTCATCAAATAGTTGTTGAGATATTTCACAATTATTGAAAGATGTCAACCTCTTTTTGCAATAGAGGAAAGTCAGAGGCTCCCTGAAGACCGCAGGATTCATCCTCTGAGGAATATGAATGTTTGCACCAAATGTCAGTCCAATTCCTCCAATAGTTGCTGAGATATTTTACTAAACTATCTATGTGAAGGTGGTGTTAAAGGAAAAGTCACAATACTACCAGCGTTAGAATTCATCCTCTGAGGAACATTAACTTTTATATAAAATTCCAGTCCAATCCACCCAATACTTGTTGAGATATTTCACAATAATCAAAAGATATCAACCTCATTGTGGCAATATGTGTCTTTTTAAGAAATGTAGTGTTTTTCAGTCATTTTGTGTCTTTTTTTGGTAATTGTGTGTCTTTTTTGTCATTTTGTGTCTTTTTTGGTCATTTTGTGTCTTTTTGTCATTTTGTGTCTT
Organism: Centropristis striata; assembly: GCF_030273125.1. Lineage (NCBI taxonomy): Eukaryota > Metazoa > Chordata > Actinopteri > Perciformes > Serranidae > Centropristis > Centropristis striata. The sequence goes on along the minus strand of NC_081538.1, from coordinate 29,608,782 downwards.
TTTTTAAAGTAATTTAATGTTTTTTCAGTCATTTTGTGTCTTTTTTGGTCATTTTGTGTCTTTGACTAATTTGATAGAACCACCACTACTCTCCAGTGTTGTTATTTTCTACTTTTTTCACACCATAAAAGGAGCTTATGAACTGAATATTGCATGATAAATTCAGATTTGCATTTCCTGCTCTAGCTTCTAGCAGACCAACCAACCAGCCTTCGTCTCCTGTCACCTCCGAACCTCCTGAACTCAGAATCCTCTCTTTGTGTTCATGCAGCGGTGATGAGGGGGAGGCGGAGGGTTAGCTCAAGCTAACAATTAAGCAGCCTGAGCTGGATCTTCCTGTCCAGAGGACGATAATTATGTGAGGCAGAGCGACACTCAGCTGCCCCGTGTCATTACAGGAGAAAAGACGTAAGAAAAGGAGACGCTGAAGAGGAATAAACGAGAGAAGAGGCTGACAGACGAGGTGTCGGAGACGTTAGCGCCGTTATCTCTCTTCACAGTTATGTCAAATACAGGAACCGGAGGTGAAGCCGTCTGTTGACCCCTGACCCCGGAGACGATCCACTGACTCGACAGTTTGAGGTTTTCGGGTTTCCCCGTCTCAGAATATCTCAGACTGATATTAAGGACAAAGCTGCTCCACCTTAACTTTCTGATTATACCTTTAGAATATAAACAATGTGACATCACCTGTTATGTTGGCCGGTCCTATTTCAAAGTTTAAAAATCTAAAAGAAAGAGTTAACCCTCTATGACATGGGTCTCAAACTCGCGACCCATGGGCCAATTGTGGCCCTCGTGACGATATTTTGTGGCCCCCACCTTGATATGAAAGTTTAATGTGAGTTTTATATGAATGGCACTTTACCGCGTTGTGTGTGGAAGGTCCCTTTAATTACTTTTTTTTGTAATTGTGTCTTTTTTTAATAATTTTGTGTATTTTTAATAATTTTGTGTCTTTTCTTGGTAATTTTTTTTGTAATTTTGTGTCTTTTTTATTAATTTTGTGTCTTTTTTAGTAATTTTCTGTCTTTTTAAATAATTTTGTGTCTTTTAAATATTTTTGTGTCTTTTTTATTAATTTTGTGTCTTTTTTGGATCATTGTGTGTCTTTTTTGGATCATTGTGTGTCTTTTTTTAATTTTGGTAATTTTGTGTCTTTTTTAATAACTTTGTGTCTTTTTTAAATAATTGTGTGTCTTTTTTTGGTCATTTTGTTTCTTCTTTAAGTAATTTAGTGTTTTTTCAGTCATTTTGTGTTTTTTTTTTTGTAATTTTGTGTCTTTTTTGGTCATCTTGATACTGCCTCCAGCGGCCCCCAGGTAATTTGAGTTTGAGACCCCTGGTCTAAAGTCTAATATAGTGGTCGTGTTTTGGGACTTAAATTGAAAGAAACAACCTGTTGCGCTCAACTTTTCTGAGATGCCTTTTGAAAGGCATTCTGGGTAACATAGTGAAACGGCAGCAGAGAGTCTGGATGTGAGACCAGTTTCTCCTGGTGGCGCTCTGACATTAACTGATGAGATGTAACTGCGTCAGGACTGATTTTTCTTTTGAAGCGAGCTGCTGGTGACTGACAGCTGGCTCCGCCCCCTCCGTGGCGGTGGAGGCGGCGCTGACACATGTGACAGATGTGATGGATGCTTCGTATTAAACTGTTTCCTAACAAACAGTGAAGGTTTGTGCTGCTGCTGCTGATGTGTGGAGGCTTTTATTGTGACGAGCCCCGGTGTCGAGGCGGGGGGGCGTCAGGGGGGCTCCGTGTCCTTGTCAAGGACCTAATTACCTGCAGCAGCAGCAGAGACGGGGAGCGGCGAGGGAAAACACCATCCTCTCACTCTTATAACCAGGATCGACCCGTTGTGACAGCTCGCTGTTTTTATAGCAGTTCATCAGTGAAATGCACGTTTAAAGACCTGCAGGAAGTTCAGACGTTCATCACATTCACTCTACGGAGACTCTTTGGTCCATTTCTGAATCCTTTTCATCCTGCCTGTATAAAACATGTTTAAATACCATGTTGGTCTATTTTTTTTCACCTATATGACCTGATAATAATTTATTTTTTATTCTGACTTACTGGATCAACATTTTCAACCAAAAAGAAACAAAGAAAAACCATAATAATTTTGTGTCTTTTTTATTCATTTTGTGCCTTTTTTTGTCATTTTGTGCAAATCCGTGGCTATTTCACGGATTCCTGTGAGACCAGGTTGAAATTGGACATGGAAACTTCTGGAAAAGCCCAAACTTTAGAGTTCAGCTGACAGCAGGGCTCCATGCTGCTTCGTTTTTACATCATGACGTCATGAAGAAGTCGATCTCCGGAGCTTTCCTGGACTCCAGAGGGTTAAGCTGGTTCATGCTGTATAACTCAGATGTACCTGTCTATAACCTGAAGCATGCAGCCCCGTCACCTCTCGGGTGGTTTTGTGGAGAAACCATCTTCACTGGTGTCCTCTCAGCGTGCTGATGGAGGGCGACAGCTGCAGCTCCTCTAACTTTAGCCTCCAGCAGCAGCAACAACAATACAGCAGCTCAGATGACTGAAAAGCCTCCACATCTCTCCGTGTGACGCCAAAAACAACCTGTCACACACTTGTTACTGCCATCGCCATGACAACAGACACTGGACCGCTCGGCTCCCAACACTCAGTTTACATCAGGGGTCTCAAACTGGTGGCCCACGGGCCAATTATGGCCCTCGTGACGATATTTTGTGGCCCCCACCTTGAAATGAAAGTTATATGTGAGTTTTATATGAATGACACTTTACCGTGTTGTGTGTGGAAGGTCCCAATCTTTTTTTGGTAATTTTGTGTCTTTTTTTGGTAATTTTGTGTCTTTTTTTAGTAATTTTGGGTCTTTTTTTGGTCATTTTGATCCTGCCTCCAGCGGCCCCCAGGTTTTGATCGTTTACTGGAGTGAAAACCTTTTGGTGACGACTATTAGCAACATATTACTAAATTATACCAAACATTTTATTGTGCTAACAGATTATAATCCCCCAAATGCTACTACTTTTACTGACTTCCCACAAGTCTCCTCTTCACAGACATGCCCGATTTATGCTGATAAAATGGGGTTAAACTGTTATTTTAGTCCTCTTGTATGGGAATATTTTTTCATGCACCTCTCAACGATCTGTGAGCTGCATAAATCGGGAGAGACAACAAGACATAACTCTGTGTGAACCCTGTCTGCTTTTCTGCTAATGATACTTTATTAAATATTTGGGCCATTTTTAGACACGCCCCATTTATGCACTTTTCCAATGCATTTTTGGGCAGAAACCATGCAGTGTTTCTCCTGCGCTAAATGTGTTATTGTATCCTCTTGTTTCAATCTTTGTGCTTCCTAGGGTCCCTAAACAGTCTGTGAGCTGCATAAATCGGGTCTGTCCAGAGTCAGCTCCAAAGTTAGGCTAAATTTTAGTGAGGGGTGATCCCATTTTCAAAGCGTTCCTTGACCTCTGACCTCCAGATATGTGAAGAAAAATAGTTGTAAATGTCCCCATGAGTCTCCTCTTTACAGACATGCCCACTTTATGCGTCTTTTTTTTGAAAATGTTGCATAATTTTTTGGTCGTTTTTCATAATTTTTTGGTCACTTTATGTAATTTTTTGGTCGTTTTGTGAATTTTTGATCGTTATGTGTTTCTTGTGTTGTTTTTGTGTGTGTTTGTAACATTCATGATACTTTCAGAGAAAAAAATCCGAGAAATTCAACTTTTTTAAAACTGATTTCTGTCATTCTAACTGCGTTGTTCTGCACAGAGACTGTCTGAGTCGTTCACATCAAAATGTTGCATCTGCAGCTCAAATGACCTGCTGTCTCCCCCTTAAAAAAAGACAAAAATGACTCCATTTATTAACAATATTTTGCTCTTAAAGCCTTCATATGTACAAATTATATAATAGAAATAAAGTGCAAAATGTGCATGAAAGGGCATGAATCTAAAGTTCCTGATGAAAGGTTAGAATGAGGAGAAACAGGAGAATCTAACCTGATGTACTCGTGTGTTGTGATGTGATCAGACGTGTCGTGTCTCTGCAGATTCTCAGACAGGATTTATCTGAAGTGTTTGTGTCTGAAGCGCCTGTCACTTCTCTTTAGACGCTCGGTGGCTCAGCAGACAGACAGAGAGCAGCTCAGGCTGCATACAGAGCAGCTCGTCAGCTGAGACACTCACACACACACACACACTCACACACACACACACACACACACTCACACACTCACACACACTCACACACTCTCATACACATGTTTAAAAGGTTCAACTTCATCAGAGGTGGAAGGTCACACAGGTGAGGCTGAAAACTATGACACCAACACGACATGTTAGACATTTATAAGTTTATATATACAGGCAGAATGAGAAGGAGTCAGACTTTGATCTTCAGTGAGTCGGCTGCAGGTGAAGTCAGTCAGTCTGACCAAAAAATTACGCAAAATAACAAAAAATTCTGCAAAACGACCAAAAAATGATGCAAAATGAGCAAAATATGATGCAATTTTTTTTTTAAATGACCCAAAAATTACCAAAAAAAAATGTTTTCCAAAAAATGATGCATAATTACCAAAAAAGTATCCTGCATACAGATCAGCTCGTCCAGCTGCGCTCACACACTCACAGAAACATGTTTAAAAGCTTCAACATCAACAGAGGTGGAAGGTCACACAGGTGAGGCTGAAAACTGTCTGCAGGTGAAGTCGGTCTCCTGCATCAGGTCTCTGTGCAAAATAACACAGTTAGAATGACAGAAATCATTTAAAAAAGTTAAATTTCTCTGAATTATTGTATGAGTGTCATGAATGTTACAAACACACACAAAAACAACACAAGAGACACAGAACAATCAAAAATACACAAAATGACCAAAAAATGACCAAAAAAGATGCGAAATGACCAAAAAATGCACAAAACCACCAAATAATGGTGCAAACGACCAAAAATTGGCACAAATGACCAAAAAATGATGAAAAGTGACCCCAAAATGGTGAAAAACGACCAAAATATGATGCAAAATGGCAAAAAAAGAACAAGACACAAAATGACCAAACCTGTTTTCTCATGTCATGTTTCCAGTCTCTCCTGTCCTCTCCTCTCTGCTCTGTGTAAACAGCCTCTCCTGTCCTCTCCTCTCAGCTCTGTGTAAACAGCCTCTCCTGTCCTCTCCTCTCTGCTTTGTGTAAACAGCCTCTCCTGTCCTCTCCCCTCTGCTCTGTGTAAACAGATTCTCAGAATTTAATGTTTTTAACAGGACCTGGTTTATTTTAAATGACACATGGAGAATAAAGAGATTCTGACACTAATATCAACATTTAACACAAGTAACGGTCATTTTTTGTAACCGATGATACTTTCAAGGACCGTCGGAAAGTTCATACTCTGACGATAATGTCTGTTTTTACAGTTTCTTCCTATGATTTTCTTCCTTTTATAAAACCTATATCTGTGTTTCAGCTACTTATTCATCTTTAATGTGAGTTATTGATCTGCGGTGCAGCGGAGAGTCTCTGAGGGAGGAAACACACTGACCAGCCAGTGAAGGTGTTCATGACATGATTTATGGCCGTTTAGATTGAAAGTGAGACCCTCCCCCCGCCTGCTGCACACACACACACACACACACACACACACTGTGGCGGTGAGTGTGGTTGCCGTGGTGCAGCGAGGCGTTCAGGCTCCTCTGTGTTTGGCGTACAGCGTCGACCTCCTGATGTCGGCAGGCGGAGCAGCAGTCAGACTCGTTTCACCACAAACGATGTGAATCTGAATAAACGTGGTGATTGGAGGCGAGGCGGTGGAGCAGCGAGGCCGAGGACGCTCCCAGAATACTGATGATCCTCAGAGACAAACAGGACACGGGGTCCGTTATTAACTCTGCTGCCAGCTGCACTCTAAAATATATATATATTTTCCAGAAATTGACCATTATTTTGCAAATGCTGTTCAAAAATCCTTATTAACTAGAAAATTTCCTCTGGGGAAATTCTGAAAGGGCCACTGGGGCTACTGCCGGTGTGTGTACACTATGATGAGATTCTTCAGAGATTTATAACAATTAATACTAGTAATGTTATGATACTATATAATATACAAGGAGCACACCTACAACTTGACCAATCAGAGCAGAGCAATCAACGGAAATTAACAGCTGTTAACAGCAGCCAGAGGTGGACAGCAGGGAATTTCTGGCCTCGAACAGAAAGCATTTTTGGCAAAACCATAATACCTATCATTGATCTGACTTCACTTTGAGCGTCCTGAGTTCTTCCTGAACGTCTACATATGTTTTTTGTGAAGAAAAATGAAGAAATAGCTTTGTTAGAGCGATCTAAAAAAAACTGTTACATCTCCCTTTTTCAGAAATCTTCCTGCGTTTTTAATATGGGAGCCAATGAGGCTGTTGGTGGTGTTGGTGGATCATCTGTGCGTCCTACGCCCAAACTATAACTCTGACAGCTTTACCAGAGGATTGTGAGGGAGAAGACTAATTTTCCTACGTTTCTATGTATAAATTATTTCTGTAGAGTGGAATATGCGGCCTGGAGCACAGTTTTCAAATTTATTTTTTGACAATTTTTTCTCTCCCTCTACACTCTGAGCGATGATGTCACACACTGTGACATGAACATTCCGTGCAATACACACCCATTATAATCTCAGAATTTCTCCAAAAATGATCATGGTCATTGAACAGGGATTGATAAAAAACTATATGACCTATCGAAATGTGGATTAATACACCGATACACAAGACTTGTGTCTACTGTTTAAAGTTTAAATGGAGTCTCTAGGTGAAGCTATGCCGGAGAAGTAGACGTTTAAAAATCTCCAATTATTGTTTTTTTCCGCTCATTTTTTTGCGGCCTTCCCATTCACTTCAATGCAAAATTTGGGGAATTTTTTCGCAACTTACGCCGTGAAAAATTCGTATTCTGTAGAGAAAAGTAATAGCACACCAATCCCAATCAAACCGCACATTTTGATATATGATTTGTATTGCGGGACAAAATTGTGTCCAGAAGAGGAAGAAGAAAAAATCCACAGTATAACAGTAGTGCTCAGGCGAAGCAAAAAGATTAAAAAAAGACAGAAAATGATTAAAAAGAGCCATAAATGACCAAAAAAAAACCAAATTTACCAAAAATTGATGCAAAAAAAGACAGAAAAGACAGAAAATCACTAAAAGAAAATCCTTATATTAAATTTACAGATTATAACGTCCATTTTAAGGTTAATATTTGGAATGAAATATTTTATATATATATAGTTTGTTTTTTTCTAAATACCATCAAGATTTGTGATGTTGTACCGGAAGGCAGCATTAAGACTCCTGCACTTTGTAATTTACTACCTTACATTTATGTTTGAGAGGAGGCTGAGTACTAAAATAACTCAGTCAGAGTGAAAGATGAACGTGTCTTCAGTTGACGTGTCTCTTGTTTGTATTAAAACTATAAACGTGTCGGTTATGATGTTGTTTTCTGTTAAACCTCCTTCAGACAACACTGAGACTCTCTTTTATCTAAATGACTTGATATAAAGCAGCAGCAGTAAAGAGTGGTTGGTCCTCTACAGGATGTCATAAAGGAAGTGAGACGCTCCTCTGTGGACATTATTAACCGTCTGGTGGTTCAGTGGAACGATGATCAGATAACTCGTCAATGATCAACTCTGGTATCGATCAGCCAACAGTCACCACTCTGTTTATTTCTCTTCTGAAAGGTTAAATATTACCAGATGAATCATCACACACTCATAACGGACCTTTTTCATGGAGGTACAAAGTCGTTTCTGATGGCGTCAAACACAAATTTATTCTGATGAAAGCGGTCAGATAAAAGTAAAACATTGACTTCCACCAACTCCAGAACTGTTTGACTGGTGTCTACAGCAGGATGGACAGAGAATAAAGAGACTTGGCTGCAATTTGATGTCAATAAATGGATCAAATGATGCAAAAAAAGACACAAAAGAGACATATAAAGACCAAAAGACACAAAATTACTAAAAGAAAATATGCCAAAAGACATAAAATGACTCAAAAAGACACAAAATTACCAAAAAATGATCCAAAATTACAGAAAGACACAAAATTACCAACAAAAGCCATATATGACAAAAAAGGCACAAAATTACAAAAAAATACACAAAATTACCAAAAATGATGCAAAATTACAAAAAATTATGCAAAATTACAAAAAATTATGCAAAATTACAAAAAAAGACACAAAATTACAATAATCGATGCAAAATTACAAAAAAAGACACAAAATTACAATAATCGATGCAAAATTACCAAAAAATGATGCAAAATTACTGAAAAAGCCATAAATTACCAAATAAAAAACACAAAAGACAGAAAATTGCCAAATATCCTCATTTTATTCCAAATATTGACCTTAAAATGGACGTTAAAATCAGCACAAATGTTTGGTAAAACCCATTTATTCATATTTAAGAGGCAACGTTTAAGATGTTTGTTTCTGGTTTTTCAACCAGTAAACCAGTGGATCCTGTGATATTAATATCAGAGTGTGGATCCTCTAATATTAATATCAGAGTGTGGATCCTGTGATATTAATATCAGAGTGTGGATCCTCTAATATTAATATCAGAGTGTGGATCCTCTAATATTAATATCAGAGTGTGGATCCTGTGATATTAATATCAGAGTGTGGATCCTCTAATATTAATATCAGAGTGTGGATCCTGTGATATTAATATCAGAGTGTGGATCCTGTGATATTTCTGTGATAAATATCCGGCAGCAGGTTTGAGGACTTGTGCTGGCGGGAGGCGAGCGGCTCTTGGCACCAGCTGCTCTCCCATTGGTCGGCCCGGAGTATTTTTAGCAGCCGGCCGTCCCGTGAAGAACAATATGGCCCCGAGGAGTTCCACTCTGGTGACCCAGGGGAAGGTCCCGGGGCCGGGGGCCGGTACTGGGGGCCGGGGGCCAGTACTGGGGGCCGGGGGCCAGAACGGGTGATAATGTGTGAGGATCGACACGGCGACAGCTGGAGCATTAAAGGACATCAGAATAAATAAAAAACATGGACGCCTCAGGACACCTGACACCTGCTTGTTTGTTTGTGTTTACAATCAGGGGATTTCTACACCAGTCCAACCTTTTACCTTACAGGACCTTTTACCTTACAGGACATTTTACCTTACAGGACCTTTTACCTTACAGGACATTTTACCTTACAGGACCTTTTACCTTACAGGACATTTTATCTTACAGGACCTTTCTACTACTCTAATGTTGAATTACACTGAATTCTGTGTAAAAAAAGAAAAAAAGAAAGGTACAATAAATACACATCATATTGTTGAATGTAAAATTAAGGAAACTGATTGCTGACAGTAAAAATTTAAATTTAAAATTAAAAAAATACTTATATTTACAGATATTTACTGGATATTATCTGTAACTTACGGTTGTTTACTGTTATACGACCAAAAGTGGGTTTTTTTTTTCTTTTTTTTACAGCATTATAGATTTTTTACAGTATCATTTAATTATTAATGCTCTTGAATGTTGAATCAGTAAATTATATGTTAAAAAAACCACACATCACATTACTGAATGTAAAATTAAGCATAAACGTTCCCCCTTTTTTTACAATACATGTAATCATAACAAGAAAGTTAAAAAAAAAAAAAAAGAACTTTTTGGTGAAAGTTAAAACAAATAAAATCATAAATTAATTAAATTAAAAAAAGACATTTATATAATTAAAAATAAAACTAAATTAAATTTCAATACATTTTAATTCAATTTAAATAAATTAGATGTAAAAAAATAAATAAATAAGTAAATATATATGTTTCCTCGGGCCTGGAGGAAAATTGTTGTTTGGAAACTGTCGAGTAAAATATCAATGAGCATGTTTTTTTTTCACATTAAGAGTAATTTTGTTGTAGTTTTCTTTCTTTCTCTTCTGCACATTTTTGCATATAATTTGCACTTTGCACATTCCTCACTTAATTTGCACTAAGTTGTATATAGTATATTGTTAAATGTCTTTTTCTTAGATTGTTTATTTTTTATCTTTATCTTAAAGGGAAATAATCTTGTGTGAAATTTGTGTCGTCGGCTGTAACAAAGAACTTTCCCCGCTGTGGGATTAATAAAGTCAAATCTAATCTAATCTTTTATTGATCTAAAACAGAAAGCTGAAGTGTCCGTATACTTTTGTCCATGAGAAACCTGTGAAACACTGAACTTTCCTCTGTTTGTGTTGGAGTCAGACTGAAACTTCATCCAGCTGACGGGTATTTTCCGCTGGTTGTGACAGAAGAAGACGGAGCGGACAGAGTTCAGTGGACCATCACACTCAATCAGCGTCGTCTGAGCACAAAGAATCTGCATATCTGCTGATATTAGAGTCAGCATTAGTCACTAATTACTGCCACGTTGGTCCTGTGAGCAGCGAGTGGGCCTCTAGATCACCTGGAGACAGACTCTCAGTGGAACAGACGCTCTTCTCTTCCACAAACCTGAGAGGATTCCTGCTGCACATCAGAAACATGGAACCCTTTTATGTAACCACAGAGACTCTGACACATCCAAGTTTCATCAGACGCTGTAAAACCTGCAGCAGCCAGTTTCTGTTTCTGGCTTCAAACTCCATGAGGCCAGTTTCTGTTTAATGATGAGTAAAAACCAGAGATAAGGTCAGAGAGAGGTTCTTTCAGAGGTCTGATTCAGTCTTTTAAGAGGTTACAAGACATTTATCAGGTTTATTTGTCTTTTTAGAGGTTCCAGAAGTGTTTTAGGAGAACCTGGTCATCACTGTAATTGCATAAATTGGGTACGATTGAAAAGTTGAAATTCCTGGAAATGCATAGATCACTGTAGATGTTCAAGAGGTTCTTCACAAGATTTTATCGGGGCTGGAAAGTGGAGATTATTGGAAATGCATAAATTGGGTATGACTGGAAAGATGAGACTCCTGGTATTTCATAAATCGGGTATTACTGGAAAGATGATACTCCTGTAAATGCGTAAATTGGGTATGACTGGAAAGCAGAGATTCCAGGAATTGCATAAATTGAAATTAAAAATTGAGTCTTTAAGTGGTTACAAGACATTTATGAGATTTATTTGTCCTTCTAGAGGTTCTAGAAGTCTTTTAAGAGAACCTGGTGATCACTGCGGATGTTCTAGGTTCTTCACAAGGTTAAATTGGGTCTTTTAGAGGCTCTAGGGCATGACTGGGAAGTGGAGATTCCAGGAATTGCATAAATTGGGTATGATTTTGAGAACCTGGTGATCACTGTAGATGTTCTAGAGGTTCTTCACAAGATCTTATTGGGACTGGAAAGCTGAGATTCCAGGAATTGCATAAATTGAAATTAAAGATTGAGTCTTTAAGCGGTTACAAGACACTCATGAGGTTTATTTGTCCTTTTAGAGGTTCTAGAAGTCTTTAAAGAGAACCTGGTGACCACTGTAATTGCATACATTGGGTATGATTGAAAAGTTAAAGAGTTTTCAACATTCTTGAGTTAAAAAATGGCGACTTCTAGCACCAAATTTGTGCAACAAATGATCTCAACCCATAAATTGCTGCAAAAACTTACAAGACATAATTGAGGATGAGAATTGACTCCATGTACTCAGATTATACTGTTCTAAGACCTTATAACACATTTTTTTGGTACCTCTAAAGTCCCTGTGGCCCCCCAGTTTGAAACGTTTGAGCCGCCCCTGGTACCTTCAGGGTTAAAGCCCTCAAAGATTCACCTGTAAAGGTCAGAATAAAACCAGAATGAGTAATTACCTCGAGTCATCGCTGCACCACACGCTCTTTTATTTAAAGAAGCGTTGAGTCTGAGTGAACGGAGCCGACAGTTCCTGGAAACGCTCCTGAGTCTGAGCTGACGGAGCAGAGGGGACGCTCGCTGACATTTAGGGACGTTCCCACAGAAACATGTTGGTGACCCAGAAACGCTGCCGAGCTCAGAGGGAAAACATGTGAGGAAATGAAGACGGACAGGCAGAAACAAGAGCGCTCAACTCCTGACCTGCAGCCGGAGAGGATGTGACGCCAGCGACATGAAGCGGCCCGAGTCCTCAGGGAGGAAATGTTCAGTTAGCTGCTCATCATATATTCACCCACAAGTACTGTAATCATATATTCAGCCACTAGTACTGTAATGTTTGGGTTTATTGATCATGACGCCAAGAAATCAACTGGAATAACTGCATAATTCACTCCCAATTGGGTTAAAATCCTCTGGAGACCACGAAAGCGCCGGAGCATGACACCTCATGACGTTGCAATGTAAAAACGTTCAGCAGCATGTTTCCCTGCTGACTCTAAACTTTTGACTTTTCCAAAAGTTTCCATGTCCAATTTAGCACATTAGCTCTTTTTCAGCAAAGGTAAAAACCACCTTGACCAAGTGTAACATGATATTACTGAAGTTTTTGCAGAGATTTTTTTGAATTTTGTAGTGTGGATTCAGCATTTTAATGCAATCTTTTGTGCTTAATGTTTTTTGTGTTTTTTATGGGGTTTTTTTTCGTATTTTTGTGTATTTTTTGTGTTTTTCTAAGAGTTTTTTTAATCATTTTTTGTGTATTTTTTGTGCTTTTATGTCTTTTTTATGTATGTTTTTTGTCATTTTTTGTGTTTTATTGTTTTTTTTTGTGTGTGTGTGTGTGTGTGTGTGTGTGTGTGTGTGTGTGGTTTTTGTAATTATTTTGTATTTTTTTTGTGTGTTTTTGTGTACAAAATGTTGATCCAGTAAGTCAAAATGACAAAATAATAAGCAGGTGAAGTTGTGTTGGAAAAAAAATATACCAACATTTTTTAAGTGGTTTATACAGGCAGAATGAAAAATAGTCAAAACCCATCAAAATAGCCCCAAACTCCAAAGGGTTAATAAAGTGGGTTAAAGTGAAAAAAATAATAGTCAGATCATGCTGAAGTTGTGCTAAGAAAATACTAAATACCAAACATGAGTATAGTAAATATTATGTGTTATATCAGACCCCAGAGGGTTAAAGGGGGTAAACGGCTCAGTAGAGCTATGAAGTTAGATGCATTTGTTGCATTTTTTATAATAAATTGAGAATTTATGACGAAAACAATCTCTAGTGGCGTTTACAGACAGTGCTGTAAGTGTGAGGGGAAAATAAAAAGGTGTGTGTGTGTGCTTTCAGCTGGAGGACATTATGTAATTACAGATGAACGGTCACTGAGGTTGTGCCCTTACAAATTGCCAGGTGGAGGCTCAGTAAATATAATTTAGCCAGATGGAAAATATAAAACTCCCTTTTCACAGTTTCTCTGAGGAGGAAATGATTCAGCAAAGACCTGATTACAGCGGGAGAGCAGTGGCATAAAACTGGCCTCACAGAAGCTTTAGGACTCAGTTCACAAGATCAGAAACAGACGAGCTGACTCGATGTCTAACTGAAGGTATTTGAGGAATCCATTGATACCGACTATGTTGTGATATGTTGTCGGAAGGGGCGACAAACTTAGGCTAAATCTGGACAAAGGAAAAACTGGCATGGCCATTTCCAAAAGGGGTCCTCTGATCCAAATATCTGAGTAAAAATGGATTCTATATACTCACGAGTCTCCTCTTTACAGACATGCCCACTTTATGTTGATAACATGCTCTCCTGCATGCTTCATGCTCTCCTTTGTGCATCCTGGGGTCCCTAAACAGTCTGTGAGCTGCATAAATTGGGTCTGACTGGAAAGCTGAGATTCCTGGAATTACATAAATTGGGTATCACAGGAAAGCTTTGACTTAGGACTGCATAAATTGGGTATGACTGGAAACCAGAGACTCTTTGAATTGCATAAATTGCCTATGACTGGAAAGTCTAGATCCCTGGAATTGCATAAATTGGGTATGACTGAAAAAGTTGAGATTCCTAGAATTGCAGAAATCGGGTAGAAAGAAATTGGACTGGAAAGTCTAGATCCCTGGAATTGCATAAATTGGGTTTGACTGGAAAGATGAGATTCCTAGAATTGCAGAAATCGGGTATGACTGGAAAGCTTTGACTTAGAACTGCATAAATTGGGTATGACTGGAAACCAGAGACTCTTTGAATTGCATGAATTGTGTATGACTGGAAAGTCTAGATCCCTGGAATTTCATAAATTGGACATGACTGAAAAGCAAAGATTCCTGGAATAGCATAGATTGGGTATGACTGGACAACTGGATCTCTTGGAAATGCATAAATTGGGTATGATGGGAAATCAGCTAGCTCTAGAACTGCATAAATTTGGTGTGACTGGGAAGTTGAGATTCCTGGAAATGCATAAATTGGGTATGACTGGAAAGTTGAGATTCCTGGAAATGCATAAATTGGGTATGACTGGAAAGTTGAGATTCCTGGAAATGCATAAATCGGCTATGGCTGGAAAGCGGAGATTCCTGGAAATGCATAAATTGGGTATGACTGAAAATCAGAGTTCCTGGAAATGCATAAATTGGATATGACTGGAAAGTTGAGATTCCTAGATATACATTAATCGGTGTTATTGGCAACCTCGGAAATTGCAAATCATACTTGATTTCTGCAGTCACACCCAATTTATGCTGCCCCCGCGACCCGGCCCCGGATAAGCGGACGAGAATGGATGGAAGTTATGTAACAAATATACTTATTTTAACCCAAACGATGATCTTTTTATAAGACTTAAATAGTTTTGTGTCAGTTCCCGATGTTAGCCACGTGTTTCCATCTGCCTGATTGAGAACCCAGTTTCCCTGTTTGGGAACATTAGGAGACGGGTCGGACGTTCAATGAACCGTGAGTCATTTATTCTCAGAGAGGAACTGAAGGACAGCAGCGTGTCCTTTTCTTTAATGAAGGCTTGTTATTGTTTCTGAGGTTTAAGGAGGTTTATAAAAAGCACCAAAGCTCCTTTTAGAGTTTTAAAAGATTAATGATGAGTGCCACTTCAGACACGTCGGGGTCATCTCTCTGTGAGGAACCTTCTTAATTAAAAGAGCTGAGGGTCAGGTTCAGAGCTGCTGGCAGTCAGCAGGTCACTTTATAACTCGGGGACACGCTTTAATTGGTGTTACTGCACATTAATGTAGACAGACATCTTTAGGTTTTATCATTTTTATTAATATAGGCAGTAAATCCTTCAAAAAAGATGGTTTCTTTTTCATCTTGGGTTCTCTTTGATGTGTTCTTCTCCTGATAAGAACACAGTGAAGATATTTCAAGTAATATTTAAATCAGATTGTGGCTCTGTTAAGTGTGAAACGTTATTTTCCAGAAATGTCCTGTGTTTTACAGGGTTTCTCTTTTAGTGAAAATACCTTTTTTTTATTTTAAGGTAAAGGTCGAAACTTTTATTACAAATACTAACCATAAAATGGAAGTTGAAATCTGTAAACTAATATATATAGAAAGTTATAATTAAGAGATCAAAAAGGCAAAATTATGAGATAAAAAGTCGAAGAAAATTAAGTAATAATAATGACTAGTTGATATATTTTGGGTGAGGGAGGAGTGATTACTAGACTGTTTCAGTTTGACACCAACAGGATCGACTCTTCACCACCAACGTATTTACTTTGTGAGTCATAACCGACTCAGTGAGTCACGTCCTCCTGCATCCTGTTCAATCACCAGACTCACTTTATACCAGGGGTCTCAAACTCTTGGCCCGTGGGCCAATTGCGGCCCTTGTGACGATATTTTGTGGCCCCCACCTTGATATGAAAGTTTAATGTGAGTTTTATATGAATGGCACTTTACCGTGTTGTGTGTGGAAGGTCCCTTTAATTACTTTTTTTTGTAATTTTGTGTCTTTTTTTAAATAGTTTTGTGTCTTTTATAATTTTGTGTCTTTTTTGGTAATTTTATGTCTTTTTTGGTAATTTTATGTCTTTTTGGTATTTCTTTGTCTTTTTGAAATAATTTTGTGTCATTTTGTATCTTTTGTGGTAATTTTGTGTCTTTTTTTGGTAATTTTGTGTCTTTTTAGTAAATTTGTGTCTTTTTTGAATAATTTTGTGTCTTTTTTGGTAATTCTGTGTATTTCTTGGTAATTGTGTGTCTTTTTTTGGTCATTTTGTGTCTTTTTTAGAAATTTTGTGTTTTTTTGGTCATTTTGATACTGCCTCCAGCGGCCCCCAGGTAATTTGAGTTTGAGACCCCTGGTTTATACCGACCAAAGACAGAGAACCAGAGAGGTGGAGAGTCCTGAGGCCAGAGGAACATAAAGAGGAACACAAAGAGGAACACAGGCCTCTGTGTGTCGGGCTGACAGGTGGGCCGGGGTCGGAGCGCCGCGGCTGCAGGAGTCCTGCCAACTGTAACTAGGGCACACGGCTGGCAGCCGGACAGCATCCACACCATCCACAGCCCCTCAGCCCGGGGTGGAAAAAACCATAATGAGCATACATAAACAGGAGAACGCTGAGAGGACAAACATGGTTATATCCTGAGTCAACAACAGCAGCTCAGACACACCCACAACTTTAATTCCCCTCAATTAGCCAAACAGCAACACATGCAGCTCTGTTTTATAAAGAGTTGATGTTTTATTATTGCACGATTACCTCCTCAGCTAACACATATATTTAAATAAAGGCATTATGATCGTATCCTCAGTCCAGGTTTTAATGCAGGAAAAAACAAATCTGAATAGTTTCTATTTTTCTCTGTAAATGAAGTCCCTCATGCTCAGGTCACCAGAGTCCCAACTAAAAACTGTTATGAAAAGAGATGATTAGTGAATTTATCTACATCAAATGCAGAAAAAAAATGCATTTATGCAAATCTTACAGATTATAACTTTAAATGCAGTTCAAATTATATTTTTATGTATGCAATACCATTTACGTCTGATTAAAAAATATATATATATATATATATTATTAATCTAATAAAAATAACTCATAAGAATGGCAATAAATATAATAATAATAATAATAATAATAATAATAATAATAATAATAATAATGGCTGAAAAATGATGAAAAAATCCTCAAAAAATAAAAAATACAATAAATGTACTAATATATAAATACATTAATCATTTATATAAAAAAGATATAATAAGTCAATAAATAATTTAACTGTTTTTTTTTACTTTTTTCAGGATTGCACATTTACTATTTATTTAAATAAAGAAGTAATTTGAAAAACTTTACAAGTAACAAAACCTTTTTTTGAAAAATAAAACCTTTTTTCGTTGAATTTTATTGAGTCATATACATATATTATTTATTTCAGCATTTTGTTAATAATAACAATATTTATTTATGTCCTATTTATGTTTTTATTTTAAACACAATTTTTATTTTAAATTTATTTAATTGTTCAGTTTTGTTTTTTGCACCATATATGTGAACAAAAAAGGTCAGCAGCAACTCTCAGTTCTTTGAAATAAAAATAAATAAAAGCTTTAGATTTAAATAAGTAGCTTTTATTCTTGTATGTTGAACCTCTGGTATTGTCTTGTTGCTGAACTGTTTCTATATTGGGAGAAACCTGAATTATATCCACGTATCATCATTCAAACACAAAGGTCAGCAGAGTTACATCACTGATCTCTGATGATGTTCAGGTTTCACAGAACAGAAACAATAAATAGATCCGTGACGTGAAACTTTAGACGAACTCTGGCAGCTAATGGGAGCCTGAGCCTGCTGCTCTCAGGTTTCAGCTGCTTCCTGTGACAAACGAGCTGCTGAAAGTTCCTGATCCTCCGTGTTTACAGCCGGCAGACAGACGGACTGACGGACTGACGGACAGACAGCTGTTTGTGTGGAGGATTATGTTTTACTGGATGTCATGATGAGCTCTCTTTGAAGTGTGAGCTCGGGTATAAAAAAATTAAGGAGAACTCAAAGCTTATTCATGACAGACAGACTTAATATACTTAATACCGCTCAGTTTCTGCAGGCTGCTCACAGGCACAACACCTGAAATTTCTCCCACTGAGATAAAAGGTCAGACGGGTTCAAATCACAGAAAACAAGCACAAACCAGGAGCTCAGTCAGGAAAATTACACCTGCAGGAACTGACGCAGCATCACCATCAGCTGCTTATTTACACATCCGGCAGCTACAGAACAACAAACGGTTAAAAAAAAAAAACTGTTTATTATATCTATAATAACACCTAAAAATATAAGATTAATGCAACAGTACAAAGGCTGTGTCATTAAGATTTCTTAAATATTTCAAGACTTACAACTGTTTGGTGGGAGCTTATTTTTTTCCTTTTGTGCCGTCTGACATAAATAAATATGCATAATGGATGATAATGTAGAACAATATTGTTAAAATCTCAACACATGTTGAAGGGATTTGACGAAAACACAGCGCGGAGTTCCCCATGGCTCCGTATTGGGGCCTCTTCTGTTTAGCATCTCACTCACTTTTCTTGTTTTATTTCCACTGGATTTTAAATAGTTTTTGTGATTTTGTTTGGTGAACATCAAGACTTAAAACCGTTTGGTGGGAGCTTATTTTTTGGTATTTATGGACTTTTGGGCTGTCTGACATAAATATATATGCATAATGGATCGTAATGTGAAACCATTTTGTTATAATTTCAGCACTTGTTTAAGGGATTTGAAGAAAACACAGTGCGGAGTTCCCCAGGGCTTCGTCCTGGTGCCTCTTCTGTTTAACATCTGACTCAGATTATCATCAATATGCAGACGACACATGTTTTGGTGGTAGAAAATGCTTTAGAAATAGCATTAAAACTAAATGCAACTAAAACTCTCAACTGGAACCAATATTTTGGGTAAAAACTCACCATATTCAACAGTTGAATAGCTTGAAAAGCATGAAAAAGCTCACAATGTCAATCCTAAAAACAAGTCTTTAAACAATAAGAAAAAAGCATATAATAATACTCAACACAATATAATTAAGATACTATTGCTGGATATAAGAAGGAAATACTTGGTTAGCTTCATGTTTTTTGCAGTGTATGTGCATTTTCACTGTGCACACAGAAAAATCCATTGAATCCATTAGTTGGTTCAGGTTCTGCAGCAGATGTGCAGATAAACGGACCTCCAGCTGTTTCTCCTCCATCAGCAGCATCACGTTAATAAGAGACTCCGGCGTGCGTCGATGCAGATCCTGCGTCTCTTTGAAGCACAAAATGTACTTCTTTGATGTTTTCCTGCACAGATTTATTATCTCGTCTTCCCTCCCCTGCTGTGTGAGCAGATAGCAGCTCAACCTTTCACTCGTCTCTTCAAAGTGTACTCAGGTTCTTTTGACAAGCGTTATTGATATGAATATGAGACTCCTGCAGATGAAAAGGAGAGTATTCTCTGATACTAATGCATGTTATTAGCTGCCTATAAATGGGACTCTGTGGTTGAGGACGTGGTGTCGTGTCCCTGCAGGTGTTTAAAGAGCCTCCAGCAGGTCTGCCTCCCTGCAGGCTCCCCGGGGCTCCGACTCTCTACTCCTTTTATTAATCCTCCACCTCTTCACTGGAACATTTAACTCCTCTGGTTCTGTTCTGCCAATCAATCTTGTCTCTTTCTCCATTTTCCATTTTACATCCTTTTACCATCCACAACTCATGCACAAGTCTGTGACGTCACCATTCAGTTATGGACATTCTTAAGCCTCCAGTTTGACATTTTGTCCGTCTGTATCTTGTTTTTTCAGAGCCAGAGGTGACCATATTGGTACGAAAGTAGGAATTTGATACTATGCAAACCCGCCTTCACTGGCAACTTGACACTAGTGCCGTGGTTTCTTCAAACGATTGCACAAAATCCAGCATTTATCGTAGAAAGAAACTGTAAAAACAGGCATTATTGTCAGAATGTGAACTTTCCGGCAGTCCTTGAATGGATCATTGGTTACGAAAGTTTCTGTTATAAAAAGTGACCCAAACTTGTGTTAAATGTTGATATTTATGTCAGAATCTCTTTATTCTACATGTGTCATTTAAAATAGTGTTTGCATTAACCAGCTCTTGTTAAAAACAGGCAAAATTGCTCAGATTTCCTTGAACCCCATTTAAAAAACAAACATTTTCAGAATTGTTTTATTGTGTTTTTGCAGACAGACCTGACAAAGCATCAATTGAGACTTTTTACACGTTGGCATCATGATGCATATATTTCTGCATACTTTTGATCTGTTTATTGCAATAAAATCACCACAAAATCAGTTTATTTTGGGTTCATACTGATGTAGTAGCAGCAGTCGCCAAACGCCATGGTGGCGTTTGGTTTTCTGACATCTGGCCATTCTTAAGCCTCTACTTTGACTTTTGTCTTATATTTGAACGAAAAGGAGGAATTTGATACTATGCACACCCGTTTGAGCCATTTTAAATATTTATCTGGCTTGTTTTGTCTTTACTCCGGGATTTTAAATAGTTTTTGTGATTGTTTTTGCGTGGTGACAACCGTTTGGTGGGAGCTTACTGTTTTGTATTTTTGGACTTTTGGGCTGTCTGACCTAAATATATATGCATAATGGATCATAATGTGAAACAATATTGTTAACATTTCAACTTTTGTTTAAGAAATATAAAGAAAATACGGTGCAGAGTCCCCCAAGGCTCTGTCCTGGGGCCTCCTCTTTTTAAAAATCTCATTCAGATTATCATCAATATGCAGACGACACACACATCTCAGTAGTCAGAGGAAAATTAAACCTAAAGGAACTGATGTACATGAAAACTGACGCATCATCACCAGCAGATGCATATTTACACATCCGGCAGGTACACAACAACAAAATTCATCATAACAAGTCTTTGAGTTGTAACAAGTTATGCCTATTATATCTATAATAACACCTAAAAATTACAAGATGAATGCAACAGTACAAAGCCGGACAGGTGTCATGAAGACTTCATTGTTTAAGGGATTTCAAGAAAAAAATGGTACGGAGTTCCCCAAGGATCCATCCTGGGGCCTCTTTTTTTTTTTAAATCTCATTCAGATTATCATCAGTATGCACACACATCTCAGCAGTCAGAGGCAAATTGAATCTTAGACTAAACTAAACATCTTCAATGGCAACCTGACACTAGTGCCGTGTTTTTTTTAAAGATCACCAAAAATCAACGTAGACTTCCAAAACAGGTAAAAAAGTAGAATTATTTTAAGCACACTTGATGACAGAAAGAAACGTAGGTGCGTTTTGTGCAAGTAATGCCAATAAACTGAAATAATCTGCTTTTCAAACTGTTGTTTGTCTGTAATTCTGCTGTTTGGCAGGACACAACTCTACAATGTTTTTCACCATAAACACAAAAGAGACAAAATAACTGTTGATGAGGCTGATTTCACTCATTAATTCCTGCAGGAGGAGGAGATTTGTCAGAAATCTTGTTTTGCAACAACATTCGAGTGTGAAGGTCTAAACATTCAAACTGGGCTCTCACAAAGATAGAAAATCTCCTGCACACACACACACACACACAGTGTAGCAGATTATGCACATGAAGCCTCCAGGGAGCTGGACTGTTGCTGAGCTGAGAGGCTTATTTCCGAGACGAGGAAACAGAAAACAGAGACGACAGACTGAAGGCCAACACACAAACACACACACACACACACACACACAGCACCATTTAACCAGCAGCGTGTGAGAGTCGCTGTTGATTTAAGATTTGTAATGAACTCAAACCCCATTTCATTTTTGTTTCCATTTACTGCTGCTCAGTGTTCCATTTTCCTTTTTTTGTAATCTCCAGCTGCAGCTCATATTATTGTTCCTCTGTTTACTGGTCGACTGTGTAACATATAAATGGACAACGAGCCAGAAGTGAAGACAGAGCAGAAGAGCTCGCATTCTCTCTGGCGTCCAGCAGGGGGCGACTCCACGCAGCAGAAAGAAGTCGACAAGAAAATGTGTGATCTCAGTTAACATCCTCATAATTAGTTTATGGTCTCAGTCGTTAGTTTCAAGTCTTAAAGACAGCATGATGTTCATGATGGTCCATTTAGGGTGCTTTTAGGGTGATTATTTGGTCTTACGTCTTTTGGCATTAGATATTTCCTGTGGTGACCTATCAACACATGGCTATTATGGCTATTAATTTGAATATTCAAATTAGCCATGTGTTGATAGACAGGATTTGCGCTGCTGCTGAATGAATGTAGGGGAATATACACGCAGCAAGCAAAATTATGCATTGATGCATTTCGAATAGTTCGTTTAGACCTGAGTTGGTCCAGGTTCGCATTCTCACCAGAGGGACCGCACCAGAGGTTGGCATTTGGTGCGGAATCAAGCGGACTGAGACCACCTCTTTTTGGAGGTCTCTGTCCGCTTGATTTAGTGCGATTGATGCTTTCACACCGACGAAAACGAACCTAACTAAGAGCTTTTGGTTCGAATGGACTGTTTAGTGCGCACCAACTGCTGTTGGTGTGAAAGAACCCTTAGTGTCAAACAGACAGAAAGCAGAGAGGGTTTACACTCTGAGCGTGTTTTTTGGGTGTTGTCCATGTTTTAATATTAGATCTTTGACTCTTTCACAGTTTGGTTCCAGTTCAGTTAATTGGAACATTTTGGTCACTTTAAATATCTTATTCAGTTGGACTAAGGGTGCTTTCACACCGCTAGTTCGATTATTTAGTCCGCACCAGGCAGTAAAATTGTTACATTGTAGCATACAGACTGTGTGTGGTCCGCGTTCACACATGCAAACGAACCACATTGGTCTGAATGATGTTTCGTCATCTTCCGGTGGAAATAACGCCAATTTCAACTTTCACAATGGAGCGACACGTTCACACACTGTTTCGTGCGCTGGCCCTTGCTTTTTATATCATCAACATTACCCATTTCTGGCAAAATATCCAGTTCTAGAATGAGTCGCGGCTGCAGCTGGAGAACAATCATCGGAAATAATGGATCCGGCGAAGGCACATATCACGTCATTTCAGGCAAAGGAGATGCGCTATTTTCACCAATGCTGTCCTGCTGATGTGGATGATATTGTTATCAGTATGCGTACTCTGAGAAGTATTTTGAAATGTATGGGGTTGGATCGAATGAAACATGTATATTACAGATTAAATTAATTTCATACCAGTGTTTCCCCAACATTCTTTCAGCAGCTGCGCAACACATGGCTAATTTGAATATTCAAATTAGCCATGTGTTGGTAGGTCATGACATGAATGAATGTAGGAGAATATACAGGCAGCACGCAAATTAAGCATTGGTGCATTTCGAATAGTTAGTTTAGACCTGAGTTGGTCCAGGTTTGCGTTCTCACCAGAGGGACCGCACCAGAGGTTGGCATTTGGTGCGGAATCAAGCGGACCGAGACCACCTATTTTTGGAGGACTCGGTCCGCTTGATTTAGTGCGCACCCGAGTGCGATTGATGCTTTCACACCGACGAAAACGAACCGAACTAAGGGCTTTTGGTTCGAATGGACTGTTTAGTGCGCACCAACTGCTGTTGGTGTGAAAGCACCCTAAAAGACATTTTAATGACACTAGTTTGACCACAGAACCACATTTGTGTTTATTTATGTTTTCCCTCCTAAACCCAGAGAGCTCCAGCTGGACGGGGTTTAAGACTGGTGGAGGACTGGTGGAGGACTGATGGAGGACTGATGGAGGACTGGTGGAGGACTGATGGAGAACTGGTGGAGGACTGGTGGAGGACTGATGGAGGACTGGAGGAGGACTGATGGAGGACTGGTGGAGAACTGATGGAGGACTGGTGGAGGACTGCTGGAGGACTGATGGAGGACTGCTGGAGGACTGCTGGAGGACTGGTGGAGGACTGATGGAGGACTGATGGAGGACTGGTGGAGGACTGATGGAGGACTGGTGGAGGACTGGTGGAGGACTGATGGAGGACTGGTGGAGGACTGATGGAGGACTGGTGGAGAACTGATGGAGGACTGGTGGAGGACTGATGGAGGACTGGTGGAGGACTGATGGAGGACTGGTGGAGGACTGGTGGAGGACTGATGGAGGACTGGTGGACTGGTGGAGGACTGGTGGAGGACTGATGGTGGACTGGTGGAGGACTGATGGAGGACTGATGGAGGACTGATGGACTGGTGGAGGACTGGTGGAGGACTGGTGGAGGACTGATGGACTGGTGGAGGACTGATGGACTGGTGGAGGACTGGTGGAGGACTGGTGGAGTCTGCTCAGCAGGTTTTGGCAGGTTGTTGTTGTGGACGGCGCTCCGTCTGGCGGTCTCGGTGGTCGTGGTCTCTGACCCCTGTGCGGCGTTCCCAGAGATCACCTGAGCGTGGAGTCGATAGTGATGCTGTGTGATCAGCAGCTCATCAGCCTGTTGTCTCTCTCTAATCGCTCTGATTTCTCGCTTGTCGTTACGTTTCAAAGCTGATTTAATTAGAATCCAGCTGCCTGATCGATCTCACCGCTCTGAGGGATTAAACAGCTTTTTTTTTTACCTCAGTAGAATCACACAGCACAGGGGAAGATGATCTGCTCCTGTAAGACATAAAACGACCAAAGAAAGACACAAAACTACAAAAAAAAAGACAAAAAAGGATGCAAAATTACAAAAAAAGACTCAAAAAGACCAAAAGAGACACAAATTACCACAAAATGACTGAAAAATACAATAAAGAAATAAAATTACCACAAAAAAGTTGCAAACGACTAATACAATACAATAATATAAGAAACAAAATTACAAAAAGATGTAAAATATACCAAAAAGGGTATAAGATTACCAAATGAGAGACAAAATGACCAAAAAAGAACCAAAATCATCAAAAAAAAAAAAAGATGTAAAAAAAATGACCAAAAAAGACACAAAATTACAAAAAATGATTTTATGTTTTACTTTTTTTTTGCATTTTGCATTTTGCACTACTACTAAAAAGGGCATAAAATGACCAAAAAAGAAACAAAATCATAAAAAAAAGATGTAAATGACAAAAAAAAGACATGTTTTTTTTAAATCACAAAATTCACAAAAAACACAAAATTGCTGGAAAAAAAATTACAAAAAGAAAACACACAAAATTACAAAAAAATGATTTTATGTCTTTTTTTTTTTCTTTTTTTTTTACACTTTGTCGCAAACAACTAATATAATAATAAAAGAAAAGATGAACCAGTGGAATCTCTGAAACATCAGTAAACTGTCCCGTTTCCAGCTGCTCCAGGAGAGTTTTTAAAGGTCTGTTGAGCTGCAGAAGGATCATTTAAAGCCATAAAGGAGCTGTCGGTCCTCAGTGTGTCAGTAAATGGCGCTGAGGGTAAAAGTCCCTCCTGACGGTGAGATAAATCAGCGAGCCGCTCCGCTCTCCGTCCTTCAGCTCTCAGGACTCGGACATGTGATCCGTCAGCATCAGCAGCTGTCAGCGCTCCGACAGAGGAGCAGCTTTTATTGGACGATGGATGGGAACGTCTCTGATCAATAAGCTGCAGGTGCATTAACCCTGTAAGTCTTTACATTAACCCTGTGTGTCTCTAGATGAACTGTCTCTGTGACCAGATTAAAGACTGTGTGGAGGTCAAACAGGAAGCTGAGCTGCGTCTCTTCCCCAAAACACTGAAGTAATCAGTGGGTCGTAATAACCATAAAGAGCCTCAGAGACTTCAATGTGAGAAATACAGGTCAAGACTTTCTGCAGGCAGACTCACACTGTCTGCAGGAAACAGCACATTCTCCTTCGTCTGATACAAATAACACGACTTTAGACCCAAACACACACAGGACCTTCACCCAGAGAAGGAAAAAAATAAAACAAATGACATAAAATGACAAAGACGACAAAAAATTGCCCAAAAAAGGAAACAAATCTACCAAAAGAAAAGCACACAATTGATTTAAAAAAAAACACACACACACAAAATTGCCCAAAAAGAAACAAAATATCCATAAGAAAGAAACATTATTGCCAAAAAAGACACAAAATGACCAAGAAAAGACACAAAAGGACCAATACAGACAAACAATGACTAAAAAGACATACAATAACAAAAACAGACACAAAATAACCACAAAAAGACATAAAAGACAATAAAGACACAATATGAACAAAAAAATACATAAAATTGGCCAAAAAAAGGCATAAAATGAGCAAAAAAGGCATGAAATGAGCAAAGAAGACACAAAGTTATACAAAATGACCAAAAATAGCACAAAAATATACATGAAGAGACATAAAAAGACACAAAATGACCAGAAAAGACACTAAAAGACTTAAAATAAATATAAATTACAAAAACCAAAGACAGAATTCCAAAAAAGAAACAAAATTACCAAAAAATGTGTAAAAATTACACAAAAATAACACAAAAAGATATATGAAAAGACACAAAAAGACAAAAAAAAGACACACAAAAAGACACAAAATGACCAAAAAAAACACAAGACACAAAAAGAGACACAACATAAATGAACAAACACAAAAGACACACAAAATGATACAAGAAGAGACACAAAATAATTTAAAAAACCCCACGAAAGACACAAAATGATACAAAAAAAGACACAAAATGAGACAAAATGACCAAAATAAGATTGTTGGCCTGCATTTACTGTGTTTATCATTTCCAACAATCAGGACAGAAAGTTGTGAAACTAAATCAAAAAAAAAAAAAAAAGTTCAGGTGGAGAAACTTTTCGCCCTCTGTGGTTTGTTTGTTCCTTCGAGGCACTTTGGCCGATCTGAAATTTCACCTCATCAGATCAACTCTGACACACACACACACACACACACACACACACACACACGCACACACACACACACACGCACACACACACACACACACCCATCCTGCCAGGTTTCCTCTGGTTTCAGCTCTTTCCTCGTCGAGGCGTCGAGAGAGTTTTTGTGTAGAAAGTGTTGATGAAGGTGAAGAGACTCAGCTCTGGTTATAACTTGATACTTTGGGATTTGTCAGAAAAGACACAAAATGACCCCAAAAATAATTGAATTGACCACAAAATGATCAAAAAAAGACACAAAATGACCAAAAAATTACATAAAATTAAGCAAAAAAGGACTTAAATTGACCACAAATTGACAAAAAAATGACCACAAAAAGACACAAATTGAACAGAAAAGACACAAAATGACACAAAAAGACACAAAATGACCCAAAAAATAAAAAAAATGACAAAAAGACACAAAATGACCAAAAAAAGGAAACAAAATGACCAAACAACACACAAATTGACCACAAAATGATCAAAATAGACAAAAAAATTAACAAAAAAAGACACAAAATTACCAAAAAAGACACAAAAAGACACAAAATGGCCCAAAAAAGACACAAAATGACCAATCAAGACACAAATTGACCACAAAATGATCAAAATAGAAAAAAAATGACCAAAAAAAGACACAAAATTACCAAAAAAACAAACAAAATGACAAAAAAAGACACAAAATGACCAAAAAAGACATAAAATGACAAAAAAGAAGACATTAAATGACCAAAAACACATTAACACATGAACACTTTAACACAGTGGAGACAGAGCTGACTTCCAAAATGATTTGGCGACCCCCAGAAATCATCTCGCGACCCCAATTGGGGTCTGATGTTTCTTCTCCCCCGACCTCCTCTGGTGGAACCATGGTTCTCTGCTGGTGGAACCCTCTTGATGCCCTGTCCACAGCTTCCCCAGGACCTGGTCGTGGCGCCATCGATAGCGTCCCTGGGAGAGCACGGTCTTACAGCCCCACAACATGTGCTGCAGGTTTGTGTTAGGGGCGATGCAGAGTGCAGCATTCGTCACTCCTGAACCGCTGGTGAAGGTCCGAGGACATGGAACCGTGTCATATGTTGAGCCAACCTGGTCTCACAGGAATCCGTGAAATAGCCACGGAATCACTCAAATTTCCGTGAAACTGACATAGATTTCATTACAATGCAAGTTGATGACAGTCATATCCCGTGGCTATTCCAACATACAAAGTGATTATGTATTATTTAGAAAATAAAACATATATTTCTCGCTAGAAATGTGATCAAAATCCATTTTTATGCAGAAACTAAGTCAAAATATTGATTTTTTTCACTAAAAATGAGAGAACTGTCCGCCATGTTTTTTTGTTCTGACCACCAGGACCTTGAAAGTCACGTGACTTGGAACAAACCAATAGGAACAAATATCCATGGAATAGCCACGGGATATGACTGTCATTAACTTGCATTGTAGCGAAATCCGTGTCAGTTTTCACGGAAATTTGAGTGATTCCGTGGCTATTCCACGGATTTTGAGTTAAGCAAATCCGTGGCTATTTCACGGATTCCTGTGAGACCAGGTTGGCTGGTTGAGCAGATGAGGAGCTGAGCCTTGCCTGTGGGATCTTCCGGAGGTTTGTCCAACTGATGTTTCGGTTGACGACTCCCTCCCAGGTTGTCCAGCCTCCTTGTCGGCCTTGATTGTGTAGCGCTCTTCCTCCATCCGCCAGTGGTGGAAAAAGTATTCAGATCCTTTACTTCAGTAAAAGTACTAATACCACACTGTGAAATTACTCCACTACAAGTAAAAGTTCTGCATCCAAAACTTACTGAAGTAAAAGTAAAAAAGTATCAGCATCAAAATCTACTTAAAGTATGAAAAGTAAAAGTACTCGGGTTATGCAGAATGGACCCACTATGATTGTTTTATATATTCTAAATATATTATTACATTATTTGTATTGGTGATTTAATGTATGCAGTGTTTTAATTTTGTAAAGATTGGGCTCACTTAATTACTTCATATACTGATAAAAGATTTAATTAAAAAAACGTCTAATCACTTTACATTGATCATATATATTATGTTAAATCTCGACCTGAAAAGTAACTAAAGCTGGCAGCTAAATCCTAGAGTAAAAAGTACAATATTTGCCTAAAAATGTAGTGGAGTAGAAGTAAAAAGTTACATAAAATGGAAATACTCAAGTAAAGTACAAGTACCTCAAAATTGTACTTAAGTACAGTACTTGAGTAAATGTACTTAGTTACATTCCACCACTGCCATCCGCGTCACCTCCTCCACCACCTTGGACCAGAACGTGGAGCTTCTCCCCACCCGAGGCCTGCTCCTCCTGCTCCTCCTGCTCCTCCTGCTCCTCCTGCTCCTCCTGCTCTTCCTGCTCCTCCTGCTCTTCCTGCTCTTCCTGCTCCTCCTGCTCCTCCTGCTCCTCCTGCTCTTCCTGCTCCTCCTGCTCCTCCTGCTCCTCCTGCTCCTCCTGCTCCTCCTGCTCTTCCTGCTCCTCCTGCTCCTCCTGCTCCTCCTGCTCTTCCTGCTCCTCCTGCTCCTCCTGCTCTTCCTGCTCCTCCTGCTCCTCCTGCTCCTCCTGCTCCTCCTGCTCTTCCTGCTCCTCATGCTCCTCCTGCTCCTCCTGCTCCTCCTGCTCTTCCTGCTCCTCCTGCTCCTCCTGCTCTTCCTGCTCCTCCTGCTCCTCCTGCTCCTCCTGCTCCTCCTGCTCTTCCTGCTCCTCCTGCTCCGCCTGCTCCTCCTGCTCTTCCTCCGCCACCACCTTGGACCAGAACGTGGAGCTTCTCCCCACCCGAGGCCTGCTCCTCCTGCTCTTCCTGCTCTTCCTGCTCTTCCTGCTCCTCCTGCTCCTCCTGCTCTTCCTGCTCTTCCTGCTCTTTCTGCTCCTCCTGCTCTTCCTGCTCCTCCTGCTCCTCCTGCTCTTCCTGCTCCTCCTGCTCCTCCTGCTCCTCCTGCTCCTCCTGCTCTTCCTGCTCCTCATGCTCCTCCTGCTCCTCCTGCTCCTCCTGCTCTTCCTGCTCCTCCTGCTCCTCCTGCTCTTCCTGCTCCTCCTGCTCCTCCTGCTCCTCCTGCTCCTCCTGCTCTTCCTGCTCCTCCTGCTCCGCCTGCTCCTCCTGCTCTTCCTCCGCCACCACCTTGGACCAGAACGTGGAGCTTCTCCCCACCCGAGGCCTGCTCCTCCTGCTCTTCCTGCTCTTCCTGCTCTTCCTGCTCCTCCTGCTCCTCCTGCTCTTCCTGCTCTTCCTGCTCTTCCTGCTCCTCCTGCTCCTCCTGCTCTTCCTGCTCCTCCTGCTCCTCCTGCTCCTCCTGCTCTTCCTGCTCCTCATGCTCCTCCTGCTCCTCCTGCTCCTCCTGCTCTTCCTGCTCCTCCTGCTCCTCCTGCTCTTCCTGCTCCTCCTGCTCCTCCTGCTCCTCCTGCTCCTCCTGCTCTTCCTGCTCCTCCTGCTCCGCCTGCTCCTCCTGCTCTTCCTCCGCCACCACCTTGGACCAGAACGTGGAGCTTCTCCCCACCCGAGGCCTGCTCCTCCTGCTCTTCCTGCTCTTCCTGCTCTTCCTGCTCCTCCTGCTCCTCCTGCTCTTCCTGCTCTTCCTGCTCCTCCTGCTCCTCCTGCTCTTCCTGCTCCTCCTACTCCTCCTGCTCTTCCTGCTCTTCCTGCTCTTCCTGCTCCTCCTGCTCCTCCTGCTCTTCCTGCTCCTCCTGCTCCTCCTGCTCTTCCTGCTCCTCCTGCTCCTCCTGCTCCTCCTGCTCTTCCTGCTCCTCATGCTCCTCCTGCTCCTCCTGCTCTTCCTGCTCCTCCTGCTCCTCCTGCTCCTCCTGCTCTTCCTGCTCTTCCTGCTCCTCCTGCTCCTCCTGCTCTTCCTGCTCTTCCTGCTCCTCCTGCTCCTCCTGCTCTTCCTGCTCCTCCTGCTCCTCCTGCTCCTCCTGCTCTTCCTGCTCCTCCTGCTCCTCCTGCTCCTCCTGCTCTTCCTGCTCTTCCTGCTCCTCCTGCTCCTCCTGCTCTTCCTGCTCTTCCTGCTCCTCCTGCTCCTCCTGCTCTTCCTGCTCCTCCTGCTCCTCCTGCTCCTCCTGCTCTTCCTGCTCCTCCTGCTCCTCCTGCTCTTCCTGCTCCTCCTGCTCCTCCTGCTCTTCCTGCTCTTCCTGCTCCTCCTGCTCCTCCTGCTCCTCCTGCTCTTCCTGCTCCTCTTGCTCCTCCTGCTCTTCCTGCTCCTCCTGCTCTTCCTGCTCCTCCTGCTCTTCCTGCTCCTCCTGCTCCTCCTGCTCCTCCTGCTCTTCCTGCTCTTCCTGCTCCTCCTGCTCCTCCTGCTCTTCCTGCTCTTCCTGCTCTTTCTGCTCCTCCTGCTCTTCCTGCTCCTCCTGCTCTTCCTGCTCCTCCTGCTCCTCCTGCTCTTCCTGCTCCTCCTGCTCCTCCTGCTCCTCCTGCTCTTCCTGCTCCTCATGCTCCTCCTGCTCCTCCTGCTCTTCCTGCTCCTCCTGCTCCTCCTGCTCCTCCTGCTCTTCCTGCTCCTCCTGCTCCTCCTGCTCCTCATGCTCCTCCTGCTCCTCCTGCTCTTCCTGCTGCTCATGCTCCTCCTGCTCCTCCTGCTCTTCCTGCTCCTCCTGCTCCTCCTGCTCTTCCTGCTCCTCCTGCTCCTCCTGCTCTTCCTGCTCCTCATGCTCCTCCTGCTCCTCCTACTCCTCCTGCTCCTCATGCTCCTCCTGCTCCTCCTGCTCCTCCTGCTCCTCCTGCTCTTCCTGCTCCTCCTGCTCTTCCTGCTCTTCCTGCTCCTCCTGCTCCTCCTGCTCTTCCTGCTCTTCCTGCTCCTCCTGCTCTTCCTGCTCCTCCTGCTCCTCCTGCTCTTCCTGCTGCTCATGCTCCTCCTGCTCCTCCTGCTCTTCCTGCTCCTCCTGCTCCTCCTGCTCCTCCTGCTCTTCCTGCTCCTCCTGCTCCTCCTGCTCCTCCTGCTCTTCCTGCTCCTCCTGCTCCTCCTGCTCCTCCTGCTCCTCCTGCTCTTCCTGCTCCTCCTGCTCCTCCTGCTCTTCCTGCTCCTCCTGCTCCTCCTGCTCTTCCTGCTCCTCCTGCTCCTCCTGCCTGGATCTCTTGATGTTGCAGGCGACTGAGGGCTTGATGGAGCTCAGTTTGTTCCTCTTCTGTCTGAATCTTGATGTTCTCGTTCCTGATGGTCGGCTCAGTGGACTCATGATGATTGATCAGTGTTTCCCTTTACATCTCTGGAAATATTACAGTGAAAATGTGACATGAAGAGTTTCATAGAGAGGAGAAAATCAATCAGCAACTAATGTCTCACACACACACACACACACACACACACAGACACACACAGCCCGGGGCTGACAGTGTGTTTTGGAGATAACGGCTCTCACATGTTTAAATGTGTCGCTGTGATTTATGGAAACATTTTCCAGCAGGATGATCATTTCTGTCTGACCAGAAAACTGACCCAAATATATTGGAATTATTAGCATATATTGGTATAATGTTTATTTTACAGACATTTACTGTTTTATTTTAACAGGATTATCTTCTTTTTTTAAGTGCAAATGCCATTTAAAGAAAAGGTAAGTTACTTTTATTACAAATATTAACAATAAAAATAAAAGTTGAAATCTGTACACTGACATAATGGGACATTAAAGATGTTTTTTTTTAAGTATTATATTACAGTATTTTACCGTGTTATTCAATTTACAGTAAAACTTTAAATGTATGTTAAAAAAAAGAAGAAGAAGAAAACGGTAAAAAGAAAAGACACGTCCTGTCATAATAAAGTAACAAAAACCTTTTATCCGTATGAAAAAATATACATATATGAAGAATAACTATTTTCTGTATATTATCTGTATTATTTAAAAAAAATATCTGTAAAATATGTATTGTATTGTTTTGTATTTATTGTGTTTTTTCTGTTGTTGCTTTTTGTTGTTTTTTGTAGCTTTTTGCTCTTTTTTTCTTTGTTTGTTTGTTTGTTTGTTTTTGTAGATTTTTGTTGTTTTTTGAAGTTTTTGTATCTTTTTTGTTTTTCGTCTTTTTCTTGTTTTTTGTAGCTTTTTGCTATTTGTTTGTTTGTTGTTTTAGTAGCTTTCTGTTGTTTTTTGAAGCTTTGTATCTTGTAGTTTTTTGTGTCTTTTTGTTTGTTTTTGTATCTTTTTGCTGTTTTTTTGTTGTTTTTGTATCTTTTTGTTGTTTTTTGAATTTTTTGTATCTTTTTGCTGTTTTTTTGTTGTTTTTGTATCTTTTTGCTGTTTTTTGAATTTTTTGTATCTTTTTGTTGTTGTTGTTGTTGTTGTTTTGTAGCTATGTGGTGTTGTTAGTTGAGGTTTGGGTATTAGGAGCTTGGTTAGGGTTTGTGTCAGAATATCAGATCTCGCTGTTTAACCCTTTAAACCACCTGATGAATCTGACTGAATGTAAATAAATCTGATCTTTATTATGTTTTAAAGCAGCTGTTCTCAACCTTGGGGTCCTGACCCCAATTGGGGTCCCGAGATTATTTCTGGGGGTCGCCAAAACATTTTGGAAGTCAGCTCTGTCTCCACTGTGTTAAAGTGTTTATGTGTTAATGTGTTTTAGTCCTTTGGTCATTTTGTGTCTTTTTTGGTAAATTTTGTGTCTTTTTTTGGTCATTTTGTGTCTTTTTTTGGTCATTTTATGTCTTTTTTGGTCATTTTGTGTCTTTTTTCTGTCATTTTGTGTCTTTTTGGTCATTTTGTGTCTTTTTTCTGTCATTTTGTGTCTTTTTGGTTAATTTGTTTCCTTTCTTTGGTCATTTTGTTTCTTTTTTGGGTCATTTTGTGCTTCATTATTTGTCCAAAATTTGTTGTATCGACTGAGTTTGTATGATCTGAACTGTGTGTGTGTGTGACATTGTGTTCAGTGGGCGGGGGTCGCGGTCAACATGCATGTTAAATTGGGGGTTGCGACTCAAAAAGGTTGAGAACTACTGTTTTAAAGGACGAACGTGTCCGTCTGTGTGAGTCAGAAACATTTCTGTCCTGATAATTGAAGTCAGCAGCCTCTCGGCCGCCTTCGCTGCTGATCTCCTCCACCGATGTTGAACGCCTTCATAGAGCCGTGTGACCTCCGCTCGCCGCTGGTCGCTGGTCGTGCCGTGCGGCGCTCCGGCTGAGGATCCTGCAGATGAACGGTGTTGTCTGGATCAGCTGCTGATCAGGTGATCTCTTTCTGTTCCCACAGTGACACCGCCGGAATACTGATGAGGCGCCCGTTTCCACGGCGATAGAGGTCCTGGATGCTCTCAAAGTGAGTGTGTGTGTGTGTGTGTGTGTGTGTGTGTGTGTGTGTGTGTGGTATCTTTAACCGCCATTTTTCACAACATAAAGCCCAATTTTTCTTTTCTTACACTTTAAAAAACGGTCTAAAATTCTGGTAATAAACAACCGTATGTTATTTTCCAGATAATTTATTTTAAAATACAGATAATATACGGTTAATATCTGTATTTAAAAATATTTACTCTATCTGTAGAATAACTGAAGTCTTTGTTTTTATTGTTTTCTTTACTTTAATTTTTGGCAAATTTTGCTGCCAGACTTTTAATCTTTTTTTTTACATTCAGATAACAGAAAGTTTCTATAATTCTATTATTCAGTAATAATATGTGTATTTTTTTTATGTAGAATTCACTGTAAATTAACATTAAAGACCATTAATCAATGAAATAATACTGTAAAAAAAATATTTTTTAGACCCATTAAACATATATATTTGTTAGATAAAATATAAATCTATAAACTATTATAGACTTAACTCCTGGACGGAGACAACAACTCCCATGATGTTTTGTTGTTGTTTTGACTGCGAGCAGCAGAAAATGACACATTGTGTGAGTTAATTAAGGTTGGATGTAGAATGGGAGCCTGCAGCAGCTTCACCTCCTGCTGCAGAGACAAAGAGACGGAGGGAGCAGAGTGTTTCTGAATGTCATCAGGACCTTCAGATTACAACGGAAAATCAATTAAGGTTTGTAAAAGCGGCGCGGCGGACCGGGAGCCGGTGAGCCGAGGGGCTGGCGGCTCGGCGCTCCGGCTGATTGTCCCAGACAGCAGGCAGAGGTCAGAGGTCAGAGCGGCTCGCCAAACATCCACCACAGACCATTATCATTTTATCATTACTTACACTTTATACCTTTATTCTACCTCATTTTATTGTCTGTGTTTGCTTTGTTCTGTCTGTTTTTTACGTTTTATCTTTTTTTTTACAGCATCACTTTTTCCATGATGTCTTTCTTTTCCGGGGATGGTGAAGTGATGACCCGCTCTGATTGGCTCGTTCTTGCGTCGTTTTTTTTAGTGTATTTTTTTTTGTGGGTTTTTTTTAGTGGGGGTTGTTTCTTGTTGTTTTTGTAACTTCTTGTTGGTTTTGGTTTTTTGTACTTTTTTGTTGTTTTGTTTTTGTTGGGATTTTTTTAGCATTTAGTTGTTTTTTTCTTGTCTTATGTAGCTTTTCATTGTTTATTGTATCTTTTTGTTGTTTTTTGCAGCTTTTTTTAATCATTCTGTTGGTTCTTATAATGACAGGTCCCGATATTGTATTTCAACTAATGTGAAGGAGCGCCTATTGCCCCCGCGACCCGGCCCCGGATAAGTGGACGAGAATGGATGAATGGACCAATGTAAAAAAAATACCTATATATTTTCACGGTCTTTTATTACGTTTTTAATGCACAAGAAAAAAAAATTATATATATATATATATATATATATAATTATATAATTATATTATATATATATATATATATATATATATTGTGCAGCCTCATGAATACCTGCTGATTATGTTTCATATTTCTAATGTTTTACAGTAGCCACTGGTGTCTTCATGCTTCACTGACTCTGCAGCTGCAGGTTTATGTGTCTCTGTGTCTTTTTGTCTCTGTGTCTCTGTGTTTCTAGTTCTCTCTCTGTCTCTTAGTGTCTTGGTGTCTCTGTCTCTGATTGTCAGGCTCTCTGAGCTGGAGACGACCGTCTGCTGCAACGTTGACATCTGCTGGCTGCTCGGCTGCAGCACAGGACAGCAGAACACTGAGGTTCTCAGGAGAACCAACAGAACCAACACAAGCTGATCCTCATTATCAAGAGAACCGTGACAGGACAGGGAGAGAGCAGAATAAAACACAAACTATTCATTATTTTACTAAACATAAAATTATTAATTAATTTAGTTATTTTTCATGTGTGTAAATACCAACAACATGAGAGCAAAATAATGTATTTTAAACATAAATATGAGTTATTTTATTTTATTTCCCTTCAATGATTTTTTATTCTAAGATCCTCATTGACATTTATGAATATTTATTTTCTTTTAAGGTATTTTATATACAATTTAAAAGTCTATGTAATATTACATTATTATCAATATTTATTTATAACATGAAACAAATATTTCATATTTTAACCCAGAGGGAGTCATGGAGGAAAAAACATTAATGATCATAAATTAATGATTAACAAGAAGTTAGTTAAACATACTGATAATATTTTAACATGATGTGCAAAAAAAAAAAAGAAGAAGAAGGAATTTAGAGATAACAATCCAAAGTATAGTGACGTGTCTTTATCCTAATGGAGATGATGAATAAATGGATGGATGGATGAATGGATGGATGGATGAATGAATGGATGGATGGATGGATAGATGGATGGATGGATGGATGGATGGATGAATGGATGGATGCATGGATGGATGGATGGATGGATGCATGCATGGATGCATGGATGGATGGATGGATGGATAGATGGATGGATGCATGGATGGATGGATGGATGGATGGATGATCTATGTTTGGAACAAAGTATGGATGTTTGTACTGACGGTTTTGTAGCTTTACTGCTTTACCATTTAAAGGATGAATGGTTTTATGGTTGTAAATATGGATGGACGGATGAATATATCTATTCTACCAACAGTAATTAATGGTCGGAAAGATGGCTGTACAGATGGGAAATATGGAAACAGTAGCTCAATGGTTTGACAGATGGATGGATGGATGTGCTTGCAGCTCTACTGTTGGACAAAGTAAAGGATGAATGGTTTTATGGTTGGAGACAGTGATGGGCAGATGAATATATCAACTCTTCAAAAAACAACATCATTCCTAAATGAATGAATGGAAAGAGGGATGTACAGATATGGATGCAGCAGCCTGAGTAGTTGTATTTGTATTTAAATTGTTTATGATAACTGTGTTTTAATGTTGTAACTTGTCTCTTTTTATGCTGCTTTCTTGGCCAGGTCTCTATTAAAAAAGAGATTTTTTTTTTATCTCAATGAGGCTTTTACCTGGTTAAATAAACTATATATATATACACACACACACACACACACACACACATATATATATATATATATATATATTGTAGTGTTCCAGCATCTCGATGGTTTGACAGATGGATGGATGAAAGGATGGATGATTGTACAGATGTTCTTGCAGCTCTACTGCTGGACAAATTAAAGGATGAATGGTTTTATGGTTGGAAACATTGATTGACAGATGAATATATCAACCCTTCCAAAAACAACATCATTCCTAAATGAATGAATGGAAAGATCAATGTACAGATATGGATACAGCAGCCTGAGCAGTTTTATGTCCTTGTTTTTCTCGTAGTGTTCCAGGAGCTTGATGGTTTGACAGATGGATGGATGAATGGATGAAAGGATGGATGAAAGGATGCTTTCACGGTTGGTGGGATGTTTGATTGTCTGACTCCGTGTGTTGGTGCTCGATGATGTGAGACGGAGAAAACATCTCTGTTCTTCAGTCTGAATGTCGCCTGCGGCGTCTCAAAACGTTTCTCACTCACATCCAGTTTGGTTTTCCCTCCCAACCCCCCACCAGCCCCCCCTCACTCCCTCATCCCCCACCATCCTCCCCCTCACCCCCTCACCCCCTCTCTGTCTCTATTTATAGAGTCTGATGGAAACACATTGTAATGAACAGGATTCCCAGCCTTCCCTCCCTCCCTCTCTCTGTCTCTACTCAACAGCTCTCTGATCCCAAAACCCCCAAAATATATGTTGGAAAATCTCTAATTTTCACATTTTTCCAACATACAAAGTGTCAGATAAGATACAAAGCAATTTCTGTGGAGCGGACTGTAAATACAGTATGAAAATACCAATAATTCCCCCACCATTCGACATCTGTGAACCCCAAACTGTTGACATTGACGTCAAGGTTATTGTAGTCCTATTGTGTGTTTGGACTACAAAAATGGAGGTTGAGGGAAGCAAATTAAAGACACACACCCAACAAACACTATTCATTGTAAATCTGTGTGATAGTGTAAATGGATTCCTGACTGGTGTGTTCACATTGAGGCACTATAAATCCAAAATAGACTGATTTTGCTGTGATTTAGTTGCAATAAATGGAACAAAAGGAAGCAGAAATGACTTGATCATGATGCTGATTTGGAAAAAGTCTGAATTAATGCTTTGTGACGTCTGTCTGCAAAACAACAAGTAAACAACTTTTTAAAATGCTTGATTTCTGAATGTAATCTGGATCGATCAAATAACAGTAAATTTCTGGAAAACACCTTCTTTCTTGGGTGAACAAATGTTTTAAGAACATATCTATTTTGGGATGTGGCATTAAAGTAAAGGATTATAATGTTTTTCTTAATCTATATTTTTCTTCTTACTGTAAAAACAGAATCCACATTCTCTTTCCTTTTCTGCATTTATGCCTGACTCCTCCAACAGTCAGTTTATTTTGTACATTTCCTTTCCCCCCTCACTATATTTAGATTACGGGGTATTTATAATAATCTATCTCCTAGTTATATTCCCAGTCATACAGCATGTGGAGGTGTCAAATATCTGCTGCCTGTGATTAGGCTCATCAGTATTCTCTTCCATATTTGGGTCACATAGTCCCTGTGTACTCTCTTCATTTGCATAATCACAGAATACCATATCAAACCCCTTTCCTCCCTCTCCTCCTCTGCTCTCAGCTGTACTTTGGTGTGTGTTGTTGTGTATTTGTGTGGAGCAGATTTGAACCGGAGCCAGTGGTGTGTGTTGTTTATCAGAGACACAGTGGTGATAGTGTTTGCTGTTTGGGGCTGATAAACACTGAATGTGGACCAATCCTTTATATCCCGTAGATTACAAGTGGAAAAATGTTAAAATAAAAGACTTAACAACACCACTATACACTCAGTCCACCACTCTGGTCCAGGCTGCTATTTCTTGACAACTAGTGGATGAATTGTCTTGTTCCCCAGAGGATTAAATCTTAATGACTTCAGAGATCCTCAGACTTCCTCTGGTGCCACCAATGGGAACTTTTACTGGGATATCTCAACAATGATTAAATGGATTGCTGTGAAATTTGGCACAGCCATTAAATATTTCTCACAGGATATAGTGTAAAACTCTTGTTTCTATCAGCTTCTTCTTCTTTGGTTTTGCTACCCAATCCGTACCAGAAACCAGATTATTCTACTTCCTGTTGAAACAATTTAAGGCAGTATCTGGGATTTAAGTAAAATAATGTTATTGTCTGTTTTGTCATTATGAAATTTATTTTTAATATGTATTTTATTAATTAAATGCACCTTGTTCTTGTTCTTTTTCTTGTTCTTGTTCTTGTTTTTGAAAACAATGTCTAAAATATGGAGCTAATGAAAAAGCTCTGAATAGAACAGGAAACATGATTTGCTCTACTTCCTGTCAGAGATACGTTGACGTGTTTTAATGAAGTCTCTGGGGTTTAAATAAAATAACATTATTGTTGGCTTAACTTGTTGTAACAAGGTTATTTAAATGTTAAATTCATGTTTTTCTTGCTTTTGTAAAAAAAAATATGGAGCTGATAAAACACAAAAAGACTACATTTACTCTGACATAGTTATCCTCGGTTTGGTGAAGAAAAAAGTCTGAAATTTCAAGCTAATATAATATAGAATACATTTTCCTGATTAAATAAACTTTTTTTCCTGTTTTGGTTAAAAAAAAAAGTAATTCATCATTCATTAACAAAACTGTGAAATAATCTTGGAAAAATTATTTTAAAAAATACACAAAATAAACAAATACACTATATGTTCACATCTTCAGCTTGTAAACATTTTATAGACCAAACAAACAATAGACAATAACCTCTGTGTTGTTTTTCTTTCAACCATTTTATTATTATTACATAAAGACACCCATATGTTTGATCTAAACACATTTAAAACGGATAACGTTAAAAAAGGATAATCAAGAAAACAATCACCAGATTAATCAACAATAACAATAATTTGTTAGTTGCAGTCCAACATTATAATATATCTTGAACACATAAAACTAAATGTTATGTTTTTAGTGTGTTTCCCTGTGTCTGGATGATGCAGCTGTAACATTAATGGGAAACAGCAGAGGACCCAGTGCCGTGCCCTGAGGCACTCCGGCAAAAATAATATGGCTATATTAGCATTCAATTTTAGAAATTCTTTACCAAAACAGGGGTAAAAAAAAATGGTAATTTAATCACGAAAATATATTCTTATTCATACTAAAATATACTATATATGTGTTAGACATTTTATATAGACCAAGCAAACATTTTATAGACCAAACAAACAATAAATTAACCTTTGTTTTGTTTTACTGTCAATTTTATTATTTTCATATGAAAGAAACCCATATGTCTAGTATAAACACGTTTAAAACTGGTGAACAAATCCCCCGAGAACAGAAAGGATAGCCAAGAAAACAACCAGATTAATAAACAATATCAATAATTAGTTAGTTGCAGTCCTATATAATATTATATCTTGAACATATAAAACTGAATGTCATGTTTTTAGTGTGTTTCCCTGGGTCTGAATGATGCAGCTGTCACATTAATGGGAAACAGCAGTGGACCCAGTGTCGCGCACTGGGGCACTCCGGCAAAAATAATATCTGAGGACGGCATTAAAAAATACATTTAAAAAATAGATATGAGCACTGCTTGTTTTCTCAAGATAATAAGAGGAGTTGTGAGGACAAGATAACAGTTTTTAATCCTGAAATAATAAAATTAAATAGATGTTGTGGCCCAAAAGAAGAAGAAAGAACTGCTGCAGCCTGCCAAAGTTTCAGGGACCCAGTTACATCCTCATCAGCTTTGAAGAAAGCTTAATTGCCTTTTAATTGCCTCCTTGTATAACAACAGAAACCCCTCTGACATCATGGTGTTTGAGCTGCAGCTATAGTGTTTGACTTTGCTCTGATTTTAGTGTTATTGATGTCTTTATTCCCGTCCCTTCTGTCTCGTGTAACTCTGTCTTTGTTCAGTCTTCCCTGTAACGCCTCCGGCTCCGGGCCAAAAGACAAAAGACTCTTTCTCTGAAATTTCTCCCCACAGAGTTTGTGACAGCTTTGCATATAAATTTGTTTGTGAGTAAATCCTACCCTCCAGGACTTCTTTTTTTATTTTAACTCCAACGCCTCAGCAGGAGCCGTCACAGAGGAAACAGGAGACTCTTCAGATTTCACTTTGACAGAACTCAGTATTAAAATTTAAATCCAATTTTGTCCTCCAGAAAACCTTTTTCTCTCTGGCAGTCATAGAGAGACATTAGTGCATAAGTGCAAAACTTTAATATCCAACAAAGTGGGAAAGGGTCATTAGCTCACCAAAATGAGGGTTTATGTCCACACTAATAACTTAGTGTTTTTCAAATTTAAGTAGTATTGTATTTATGGATCATTTTAAATTTAAATGTCATTTTACAGAAAACAACACAGTTTTTTGTTATTTTAAGTGTTGTTTGAAATAATAACATAGAGAAAAGTTACTTTAATATCTGTATTTTTCTTTAATTCCTGAATGAATAAAATAATTTAGAATTATAATAATTGAGAATAACAATTATTTCCAACTAATTTTGTTGCTCATTGAGGCTTTGCGGTTGTAATAACTATTATTTTTTAATAATGTAAAATTCCAGCGTGGAGCGGCTTAGTGAACCTGGTCTGGACTCTGTGGAGGAGGGTCATGGTTTCAGAGACGCTGTAGAAGGACAGAATACCTGCACTGTGATCCAGGTACAATCCCACTCTGGAGGGCCGAGGACCTGAGATGGGAGTTGTGACTTTGTTGTACAGAAAGTAACTGTCATCGATACACTTTAACGCCCAAGATTTTTTATTATGTCCAAACTGACGGTTATCTGACCATCCTGCTCTGCGGATGTTCTTGTATGAGACTGCTACAGAAATTATTCCTCTCCGCTCCACCTCGCAGTAACAACGTCCAGTCAGACTCTCTCTACTCAGGACCTGAAGCCATTTAGTGAATCTGTCTCGATGATAAGAATAAGACTGTTGTTGTAAGACCTTTAATGATACTTTCCTGTTCCCCTCAGATAATAACAGCTTTCTGTTTACTGTGTTTGGATCCAGAGTGATTTCACATGAATACTGTAAGAACTCAGCTCTGGTCTTTGGCTCTGCTGCCGGCAGTAAAACATCCACTTCAGTCAGTGAGACGTCTGTCCATTTGTCTCTCAGGATGTCCTGCAGTTTGTCTCTGAGTCGTGACACGGCCGCTGTCACGTGGTCAAAGCGGCGGCGAGGACGGATCTGGAGGCTGGATGTAGACGGGCTGAGTGCCGACAGTGAGGGGTAGCTGTGGAGAAACTGGTTGTGATCCTCTGTGTCTGAGAGTTTCTTCAGCTCAGCATCTTTCCTCTTCAGCTCTCTGATCTCCTGCTGCAGCTTCTCCTCCACCTCTTTCACTGGACTCACTTCAGTTTCCTGCTGGGATCTGACCTGCTGCTTCACCTCAGATCTTCTTTTCTCCATGAGGCAGATCAGCTCAGTGAACATCTTCTCACTGTCCTCCACTGCTTTATCAGCAGAGCGATTGATGGCCTCCAGCTCCTGTTGAAGCAGCTTCACATCTTTCTCTCTGTCCTGGATTTTCTGCTGGATTTTGAGTCGACTCACCTCCAGCTCTTTCTGCCTCTCGCTCCTTTCTGCTGCAGCTGAGACCGTGTCATGGCCTTTATGTTCCTCCACAGAGCAGAGATAACAGATAGACTGCCGATCGGTCCGGCAGAACATCTTCATCACCTCATCATGACGAGAGCAGATGTTCTCCCGCAGCTTCTTGGAGGGCTCCACCAGCTTGTGTTTCTTAAAAGAAGACACATCATAATGAGGCTGGAGGTGTTGCTCACAGTACGAGGCCACACACTGCAGACAGGACTTGAAGGCTTTCAGTTTTCTCCCACTGCAGAAATCACAGGCCACATCTTCAGGTCCAGCATAGCAGTGGTCAGCAGGAGCAGCTTGAAGGGCAGTCTTCTTCAGTTGCTCCACTAATTCTGCTAACATGGTGTTTTTCTCCAGGTTGGGCCTCGTTATGAAGATCTTCCTGCACTGAGGGCAGCTGTAGACCGGCTTCTGATCCTCTCCATCCCAGTGGCTGTTAATACAGTTCATGCAGTAGCTGTGTCCACAGGAAAGAGTCACCGGATCCTTCAGTAGATCCAGACAGATCGAACAAGAGATGTTCTTTCGGTCCAGCTGAACTCCTTTCTGCGCCATTTCACCTCTCAGAGATGAAGCCTGTGTGACTGTGACTCACCTGTGAGCGTCTTCTAAAATGTTCAGCTTTATTGTTGTCAGACAACACAGGGAGGAATTATCAAGCTTTTCTACATTCCAGGAGGAGGAGAAGCATGACAACATCAAATTTGTTTCTGTGTTCAAATGAAGCTTTTGTTAAAAACCTGCTCTTCAGTTTCCACACTCTCCTGTTTTTATGTTCACATTCATACATTATTCCTTAAGTTTCTAGGTTTCATGTTTTATTGGAAGAAAATAAATAACCTGTAGTTATTCTTCTCCTGAAAACACATTTGTCGTTACACAACACAGGGAGAAGTTATCAAGCTTTTCTACATTCCAGGATGAGGTGCAGCACGACACGTTTGAACTTAGTTTCCTCATTTAAATGAAGCATCAGTTAACCTTTAGAGAGCCACAAAGAACCATTTTGTCAAAGACTTTTGACATGTAGTAGATTTGTGTATTTTGTGTCATTGTACTGTATGGCAACACCTGTTGCACGAGTGTTGCTGCTTATTGTGAATATAGTGTCTCAGCCATTCATCCTCTGAATGCTCCAGGTCTCTAGTCTGAATGCTCCAGGTCTTTAGTTTGTTGTTGTAAAGTTTCATGA
Source organism: Centropristis striata (assembly GCF_030273125.1). NCBI lineage: Eukaryota > Metazoa > Chordata > Actinopteri > Perciformes > Serranidae > Centropristis > Centropristis striata. Next base: position 29,564,893 of record NC_081538.1, on the reverse strand, counting down.
GCCTGTGATTATCCTAGAGGTCACAGCAGCTCATTTTATACACTGAGCTCAAGTTTCACTCACTAACATCATCACACATGATGGGCTCATTTAATCCACAAGAGTCTCAGCTTTACACTCAGACCCCATTTATGCAGCTCACAGACTGTTTAGGGACCCCAGGACGCACAAAGATTCACATACAAGAGGACAAATAACACATTATACTGCATGAGAAACACTGCAAGTAATCAACATATAGTTGGCATGTTATCTGCATAAAGTGGGCATGTTATCAACATATAGTTGGCATGTTATCAGCCTAATGTTGGCATGTTATCTGCATAAAGTGGGCATGGTATTGGCATAAAGTAGGCATGGTATTGGCATAAAGTGGGCATGTTATCAGTATAAAGTGGGCATGTTATCAGCATAAAGTGGGCATGTTATCAACATATAGTTGGCATGTTATCAGCCTAATGTCGGCATGTTATCTGCATAAAGTGGGCATGGTATTGGCATAAAGTGGGCATGTTTCAGCATAAAGTGGGCATGTTTCAGCATAAAGTAGGCATGTTTCAGCATAAAGTAGGCATGTTTCAGCATAAAGTAGGCATGGTATTGGCATAAAGTAGGCATGGTATTGGCATAAAGTGGGCATGTTATTAGTATAAAGTGAGCATGTTATCAGCATAAAGTGGGCATGTTTTCTGCATAAGGTAGGCATGGTATTGGCATAAAGTAGGCATGGTATTGGCATAAAGTAGGCATGGTATTGGCATAAAGTGGGCATGTTATTAGTATAAAGTGGCCATGTTATCAGCATAAAGTGGGCATGTTATCAGCATGTCACAGAAGACAGATTTTTATTTAGAAATGACAAAAACAGAATCAGGGAATGAGCTTTGTTGTGATGACCATTTAGAAATAGGGGAAATTATCGTTTAAGTAATAGAAAATCGTCCATTTCCCGATTTAATACCCAATTTATGCAGGAGACATCTCAGATATCTTGAAGTCAGAGGCAGTTTTTCTCTTGCAAAATGTTTTCCTAATATGAAAAGTTTCTTCTGCCAGCTTCCCGACAAGATATCTTGACATGGTTGGTATCAATGGATTCCTCAGATCTTTGAGCTTCATATGACAGTCAGTAGTTTGGGGGTCCAGGACTAACATTACAGGGCACTGCCCCCTCTTGCTGCCCTCCATTGTGTAAAGTAATTTAAAAGCTAGATTTAAAGTCATGGAAAAAATATTTATATATTTATATAATAGTTTTCCTCAATTTCTTGTTGTTTATTTTAATGCCAAATATAATGATAACAACAAAAATAGCTTATCTTTCTAGATAATGATTTTGGTCATTATCAAAAAAAAACATGGAAAATGTTTAGATATCAGCTCTTATATTAAACTCTTATCAGCTATTTTTGTTGTTATCATTATATTTGTGCAAACAATTGTGCCTTTAGTTGTACCAGACATTAAAATGTACAAGAAATTGGAGAAAAAGGGTGGTCTTATAATTGTATTGTTCTTTAATTTTAACCTTTATCTACTTTATTTATTTTCTTCTGGTACCAGCTGGAAAGAACACAGTGGTTTATACTAAAATGTTTCTATGTCACTTGATTTTCTAATGTTGTTCCATTTCATGTTGTATTGTGCAGAGAGAATAGCCTGTTGTTGTGTTATTGACAGGCTGGTGGAGTCAGACATGAGGAGAGCTTCTCCTCCGCCCAGCAGATGTCAGGATTTCTCAGCTTTTACAGCCTGATGACCTCTGATGTGAACCAGTCTGACACTTAATTGATCGCCATATTTTGTCTGACTTTATGAGTTTTCATCTGAGGGTAAATCCAATATGAAGAGAGTTTTCTGATCTGAAACATGACCTCAAATAAACACAAACTGAGCTTTTGACTTTTGATTTTCTGTCTGAAATCTACCTCTGATTGTTTCTCTTTTTCTCTGCTGAAACTAAATGAAATATCTGGAGAACTGATGGAAGAACTTGCTATCTGCAGTTAGTAATTGACTCTATATATAAAAACAGAAAAGGAAATGAAGATTGTAAAATGTATTATTTCAGGTTTAACGTATACAGCATATTAAGAACTATTTGATTTCCACCACTAAAGTGCAGAGGTTTAAAACGGTAAGATTTACTGAGTTCAGCATAAAAAACGTGTAAAACTGTCCATCAAAAGGCCCCAAAAAAACCTCTGTTTCTATTTATTGTTGTTGTTTTTGTTGTGATTTTTTAAAGGTATCATCAAGTGTTTTATTTCCTCCAGATAATAGAATCTTATTAACCAGGTCTATCAGGTCCAGCGGCCCAATGAGACTAAAAGTGACTTCAAATGGTGATGAAAAGCTGCAAAATAACCACAGAGACGCAAAACAACATCAGAAAAAGGATTAAAAAAACTATTAAATCTAAATATTGATACATATATTACATTATTTTCTTTCCATATATTTATTTATTATCTAATTATATTTATTTTATGGTATTTTCTACCATTACAAAGTGCTTTACAAATCAAAAAATACAATAAATTAAAAAAAGAAAGGAAATAAGGACAATGTTAACAGAAGATAAAAACACAAAGTCAAAATAAAACAACAAACTAAATTAAAACATTTCGCATCTAACCTGAGCTGTTTTACTGGGGGCCAATGATCATATGTAACATCTGTATTTAATTGTAAAGATTAATAAATAAGTTAACAAAATAAAAAAACTCATCTTAAAAAAAATAGAGAAAAACAAGAACATTTTTTAACACATTGAACTCAAAATAATGCTCAGAAATTAAAATGTCCCAGTAAAGGTCAAATCATTTGGATACATTTGTGTGAAAAATAATATAATTTTTTTTTATCAGTATGATGTGTGTCCCGTGGTCTGCAGCTCAGCAGGTCAGAGAAACCTCAGGTTTAATATAAAATCCCTCCTTTTCCACCTTCCAGCTCTGTGAAGCCTCAGCAGCTGCTGAACGCTTCACTGAGCGTCTCGTCTGTCAGCTGCAGCAGAGACGCTCAGAATCATAAAAACTATAAAAACTGTGACTCAGATAAACAAAACGTTCAGCAGAAGCTTCACGTCTGAGTCAACCTGTCGTCTGCCTCACTGAGTCACAGGGACAGGGGTCTCATACTCAAATTACCTGGGGGCCGCTGGAGGCAGTATCAAAATGATGAAAAAAGACACAAAATTACTTTAAAAAAGAGACAAAATGACCAAAAAAGACACAAAATTACTTTAAAAAAGAGACAAAATGACCAAAAAAAGACACAAAATGACAAAAAAAGAGACAAAATGACAAAAAAAGAGACAAAATGACAGAAAAAAACAAAATTACTTAATGAAGACACAGAATGACCAAAAAAAGACACAAAATTACTGAAAAAACACTAAATTACGTTAAAAAAAGACCCAAAATGACCAAAAAAAATACACATAATGACAGAAAAAAATAAATTACTTAAAGACACAAAATGACACAAAAAAGACACAAAATGACTGAAAAACAAAAAATTACCAAAAAAGACACAAAATTAAAAAAAGACACAAAATTATTAAAAAAGATAAAATTACCAAAAAAAAGACACAAAATTACCAAAAAAATACACAAAATTACCAAAAAAAGGAATTAAAGGGACCTTCCACACACAACACGGTAAAGTGCCATTCATATAAAACTCACATTAAACTTTCATATCAAGGTGGGTCTTGCATTCAAAACGTTAAATATTATCAGTGAAATGTAATCAAAGCATTTCAAGTAAAAAGGCCAGTAAAATATTCCCTTCATGTGAATGTATAATTTCACAAATAATAAAACAAACTCTCCAGATATATATTTGGACACTCTATTTTACTATTTAGAAATTACTTAATATATAAAAATGATTTTATGATGATAGAATAATTAACTTTTATTAATATAAAATTTAATCATATATATAAAGATTAAAATATGTCTTTATCCTGTTTTTAATTGTTCTTTTAATTGTATTTATTTGTCCTTTAGTGAAAAAAAAAACGTGGTTGTGTCACTGGGAGCTGGGAGCCGCGCATGCGCAGTGAGCTCGTCCATCCGGCGCTAGTTTGAGGAAGTTTGGATGAAACTTTTACCTGCTTCATCAAGCAGCTCGTCTACCTGAACAGGTGAGAGTCTGCTCCACGTCACCTCAGGAAGCCTTTCTAACACCAGGTGAAGCGTGTGAGTGTGTGGAAGGTGATATTAACCGTGCTTTGTGTCGTGTGACGCTAATAAACGCATGTAAATGAACCCGGCAGGTGCTGCTAACATGCTAATAACATGCTAATAACTTACCTGTGTGTGTGTGTGTGTGTGAGTGCTAACGGTTAGCTAGCTGGAGTTAAACAGTGCTCAGTAACTTTATAAGATGTTAAAGTCTGTTTTCACCGCGGCTGTGTTCACTTCACATGACTTTACCTGTTAATAACCTGTTTAATGAGTCAGTAATCAGCTTAAATAGCGCAGACAGCAGCAGCGGTTCAGTTAATGACGTTCACGTTACCATAGAAACACTCCTTTACTACAGAAGTACTCCCGTTACCATAGAAACACTCCCGTTACTAGGGGAGGAATAACTGCTCACTACTGTTAGTTAAAACTAGTAATGACAGGTAAAAGTAGTAATACTACAGTGTAGAAATACCAGAGGTGGAATGTAACTAATTATATTTACTCAAGTACTTTACTTAAGTACAATTTGAGGTATGTCTACTTCAGTATTTAAGGAAAAAAAAGACACAAAATGGCCAAAAAAGACACAAAATGACCAAAAAAAACACAAAATTATTTTAAAAAAGAGACAAAATGACCAAATAAGACACAAAATGACAAAAAAAGAGAAAAAATGACAGAAAAAACACTAAATTACGTTAAAAAAAAAGACACAAAATGACCAAAAAAAATACACATAATGACAGAAAAAACTAAATTACTTAAAGACACAAAATGACACAAAAAAAAGACACAAAATGACTGAAAAAACACTAAATTACCAAAAAAGACACTAAATTAAAAAAAGACACAAAATTATAAAAAAGAAGATAAAATTACCCCAAAAAATACACAAAATTGCCCAAAAAATACACAAAATTACTACAACAGACACAAAATTACCAAAAAAGGAATTAAAGGGACCTTCCACACACAACACGGTAAAGTGCCATTCATATAAAACTCACATTAAACTTTCATATCAAGGTGGGTCTTGCATTCAAAACGTTAAATATTATCAGTGAAATGTAATCAAAGTATTTCAAGTAAAAAGGCCAGGCCATTCCGGAGGAATAACTGCTCACTACTGTTAGTTAAAACTAGTAATAACAGGTAAAAGTAGTAATACTACAGTGTAGAAATGCCAGAGGTGGAATGTAACTAATTACATTTACTCAAGTACTTTACTTAAGTACAATTTGAGGTATGTCTACTTCAGTATTTCCATTTTATCAAACTTTTTACTTCTACTTCACTAAATGTTATTGTACTTTTTACTCCTCTACATTTATCTGACAGCTTTAGTTTCCTTTCAGGTCGAGATTTAACATAAAAAAACATGATACATTTAAAGGGATTGGACATTAAATGATGATAGTAATAATAATAATAATAATAATAATACAGTGTAGAACTACTCTCTTACCTGTGGTGAAGGAAGAACATTTGTTATTACTGTAAATAAAAGTAGTAATACCACAGTGGTGGAAGAAGTACTCGTATCTGTTACAACAAACTAGTAATACAATATTGTAGAAATGCTCAAATATCTTAGTAAAAGTAGTGATACTCCACTACTTAACAGTGGTGGAAGAAGTGACTGATTGTAACCTAAAACTAGTATTACCCAGTTTAGAAAAACTCAGAAATGTTACTAAATGTTAGTGAAAATAACACTTAACGGTGATGTAAGAAGTGCTCAGGTTTGGTAATAAGTTACTCAGACCTGTTGTTCTACGCTGTATAAATACTGTGTTTCCAGTGGTTGAGGAAGTACTCAGATCTGTTGCCTAAAACTAGTAAAACTACGTTGTAGAAATACTCTGATATGTTATTTCCTGTAAGTATTATCCTGTAGTAAAAGTATTAAAAACACAGTGTCGAAATACTCAGATCTGATACTTTACCTACTTTACTGTAAGTAAAAGTAGTAATACCACACTGTATAATGGTACTATGTTGACAGTGGTGGAAGAAGTACTCAGTTTTATTTGTTGTAAGTAACAAATATCAGTGTAGAAGTATTCACATCTGTTAGTTAAAACTCGTAATACTACACTGTGTAAATACTCTGTTGTTAGTTGTGTAAGAAGTCTCAGATCTGCAAGTCAAAGCAGAGTGGAAATACTGGAATATGTGGATTTCAAAGAGTAACTTTGCATATCATTAGCACCAAAATACAAACAAAAAGTAAAACTACTTGTTATGCAGAATGACTCAGAGTAAACCCCCTGTATGTAAAAACAAACCTGATTGTGATTCCTAGTGAAGGAATGTAACTAAGTACATTTACTAAAGTAATGTTTCTGTATCTAAACTGTATATAAATAACTTTATGTTCAGTTTGCGCTGCAGTATAAATGTATGTGCACTTTTTACTGATTCAGACAAAATACAAACAAACAAAAATTAATTCTCTTTTTTTTTTTCTTTATGAGCAGAAAATCAGAAATGATGTCAACATCAGACCTGGAGCAGCTGGCAGAAATAGGTGAGTTCACTCAAGAATAATTCATAAATATTTAATTTCATCATTTCATGAGAAACCAAGAGAACTGTCACAGATTATATTATCCATTAATCCACCAGGTTATTCACTCAATAAAACACTCCTTCAGTTTAATTTATACAACTCAGATTAATAATGTTTCCACACTAACTTAAGTTATTAAAGTCCTATTTATATATCTAATGTTCAAACTGATTAACTTTTGTTTTTGTAAATGTACACAATGAATTAGTTTTATCACTGAGGGTGGACAAAATACTAGAAACACTTCATCACAACCAGAGCTGCAACTAACAATTATTATAATTATTGATTCATCTGGGGATTTTTTCTTGATTACGTTTGGCCTTTAAAATGTCAGAAAATACTAAAGATAAATAAATAATAATAATAATCATCACAGTGTCTCAAAGTCCAACAAGGTGATGCCTCTAAATGTCTTTTAATGAAAACAAAAACAAAGATATTCCGTTTAATATGTATTTCTATATTAAAGAGGCTGAAAAACAGAATTTTCTGCCATTATTGCATTAAAAAATTACCTTAATTATTAATTGATAAATAAAGAGGCTATTCTTTATTCAATTCAAAAAAAAAAAAAAATATTTGCAGTTTATTTTTCAGTCCAAAAACAAATTGTTTCAGCTCTAATTAGGCCTGTGATGATAATTACTATATGGACTTATCGTTCGATATATAAAAATGGACACAATAGTTTTTTTCTGGACTCAATATATTATCTTTTACATGTGTGACTTTTTGTGCTTTTTTGTGTTTAAAGTGATTCTGCAAATGTTTGACGGATCGTACGAATTGTCAAAAAGAAAAACTATATTTCCCAAGCAGCCATTCCAGCTGTTTATATGTTATTTTAATAATAAAACAATATAACACATAATGATTATCTCAGTGCAATGTTTTGTTAACAGAGCCTGAAAGTCTATTTCATTTGTTTTGGTTGTAGTTTATTTATTTATGTTTTATTTATCTAGGATATTTTAATATTTCTTTTCCACATTTTAGTTCCGATGTTTAATATTCTCCAGATTTAAAAATGAATTGCTGTGGAAAAGGATGAACTTTTTATGCTCTAATATGGTTATAAAACTAAAACGACATCAATACAACAATACTATCGTTTATCCTGGTAGTTTCTGGGAAAATATATCGTCCTAAAAGTTGTGTTGATAATCACAACAGCCTTGAAAATGATCAGAAACTAAAAAACAGTTTCAACAACAACTGAACATTATAATATATACAGTTATGGAAAAAATGATTAGACCCTTGTTTTCTTCAATATCTTGTTCATTTTTATGCCTGGTACAACTAAAGGTTAATTTGTTTGGACAAATATAATGATAACAACAAAAATAGCTGATAAGAGTTTAATTTAAGAGCTGATATCTAGACATTTAACAAGGTTTTATTGATAATAACCTAAGCTAATAAGCTAATAAAAATCCTTGAATAGAACATGGAAAATGTCTAGATATCAGCTCTTAAATTAAACTTTTATCAGCTATTTTTGTTGTCATCATTATATTTGTCTAAACAAATTAACCTTTAGTTGTACCAGGCATAAAAATGACATTTTTTCAGACATTTTTTCCATGACTGTATATTATTTTGATATAATATATGGAGCATTCACTGCAGAACACATTAGTTTAGCCAAGTGTGCCAAATAAAGCGAGTTGTTTTACTTGTATTTGTGGTGTTTTACTTGGTGATTGTTCATGTTGAATGAAACAGATTTTGTTTCTGGACTGAAACTCACCAAGAGTCGGTCAGTTTGTCATGAAGTCCCACTTCCTGTGAACTAATCTGAGCCTTTTGTCGGCTCTGTGCGAGCGGATCATTTCCTCTCCGTTATCAGCGTGTTTATAGAGAAAACTTCCCTCAGCGCTGCAGGATAAACATGCAGAGCTCCACCCGGCTCAGATCATCTCAGAGTTCAGCAGCAGATAAAGACTTCACTGAGAATTCATGTTGGAGTCTGTTTACACTTTGTTTCCTCTTCACCCTCGCCTCTAGAACCACCTGAGGAACACACAGCCTTTGAAATATTGTTGTTAAAAAATGAACCTTCCCAGGATGTTTTCTCCTGTTATTGTGACAGAGCTGCAGAAGGAGGACGAGGAGGAGAAGGAGGAGGATCAGAGCTGTGTGACAGACGCTCCTTCACCTCCTCACACCAGAATCACTCCAGATCCTTCTCACCCGTTCTATGACGTGGCTCGACACGGCATCATACAGGTCTCCGGTCAGTCAGCCTCTCCTGTCCTCTCCTCTCAGCTCTGTGTAAACAGCCTCTCCTGTCCTCTCCTCTCTGCTCTGTGTAAACAGCCTCTCCTGTCCTCTCCTCTCTGCTCTGTGTAAACAGCCTCTCCTGTCCTCTCCTCTCTGCTCTGTGTAAACAGCCTCTCCTGTCCTGTCCTCTCCTCTCTGCTCTGTGTAAACAGCCTCTCCTGTCCTCTCCTCTCGGCTCTGTGTAAACAGCCTCTCCTGTCCTCTCCCCTCTGCTCTGTGTAAACAGCCTCTCCTGTCCTCTCCTCTCTGCTCTGTGTAAACAGCCTCTCCTGTCCTCTCCTCTCCTCTCTGCTCTGTGTAAACAGCCTCTCCTGTCCTCTCCTCTCTGCTCTGTGTAAACAGCCTCTCCTGTCCTCTCTGCTCTGTGTAAACAGTCTCTCCTGTCCTCTCCTCTCGGCTCTGTGTAAACAGCCTCTCCTGTCCTCTCCTCTCTGCTCTGTGTAAACAGCCTCTCCTGTCCTCTCCTCTCCTCTCTGCTCTGTGTAAACAGCCTCTCCTGTCCTCTCCTCTCCTCTCTGCTCTGTGTAAACAGCCTCTCCTGTCCTGTCCTCTCCTCTCTGCTCTGTGTAAACAGCCTCTCCTGTCCTCTCCCCTCTGCTCTGTGTAAACAGCCTCTCCTGTCCTCTCCTCTCTGCTCTGTGTAAACAGCCTCTCCTGTCCTCTCCTCTCTGCTCTGTGTAAACAGCCTCTCCTGTCCTCTCCTCTCAGCTCTGTGTAAACAGCCTCTCCTGTCCTCTCCTCTCTGCTCTGTGTAAACAGCCTCTCCTGTCCTCTCTGCTCTGTGTAAACAGCCTCTCCTGTCCTCTCCTCTCTGCTCTGTGTAAACAGCCTCTCCTGTCCTCTCCTCTCTGCTCTGTGTAAACAGAATTTAATGTTTTTAACAGGATCTGGTTTATTTTAAATGACACATGGAGAACGAAGAGATTCTGACACTAATATCAACATTTACTTTTTATAGCTGATGATGCATTCAAGGACCGTCAGAAGGATCAAACTCTGACGATAATGTCTGTTTAAAGGTAGAAACTCTATCAGTCAGTCAGAGATGAAGAAACGTCTGAAACTCGTCTGTTTTTTCTCTGCAGGAGACGATAAATATGGTAGAAAGTTGATCATCTTCAGCAGCTGCTGTTTACCTCCATCACACCAGCTGAACCACCAACGGCTGCTGGAGTACGTACACACACACACACACACACACACACACACACACACACACACACAAATAATGTTTATGTGTAAATACTAAACAGTGTATCCATGTTTAATTATGTATTGTACTTTAGATATAATATATTCATATCAAAGAAAGAAGAAAATGACTCAACATAGATATGATAAAATAATAAAGTTATATTTTTAGTTATAAGAAATAAGCCTGTCCAGATGATTACTATATCGTTCAATATATACGATACACGATAGTTTTTTCTGGACTCAATATATTTTTTTTTTGTGCTATTTCGTGTTTAAAGTAAAGCTGTAAATGTTTAACAGGCAGCACGAACTGTAAAAAAAAAAAAAACAACAACAAAAGAACTATATTTCCCAAGCAGCCATTCCAGCTGTTTACATGTTATTTTAATACTAAAATAATATAATACATAACGATTATCTAAGTTCAATGTTTTGTTAACAGCCTGAAAGTCTATTTGATTTGTTTTGGTTGTAGTTTATTTATTTCTGTTGTATTTATCAAGGATATTTTAATATGTATTTTCCACATTTCAATTCCAATGAGATTTAGGATTAATTTATTATGCTCTAATATGGTTATAGAGCTAAAACAACATCGATACGATACTATCAATTATCCTGAGAGTTTCTGGGAAAATATATCATCCTAAAAATGTGTTATGGTGACAGACTTAAAAACATGTGATAAACACACAAGTAGTACATGTATATCTCTGATAGTGATGGTACACCAGCTTGTATCAAACCTTTCATTGTTTGAAACTGTTTTTCTTGTTTTATTGGGGTTTTTTTTGCTTGTTTGCATGCGTTTTTCCCTTTTGTCTTGTTAGAAATCAGATTAAAATATAAACTCCGGCTGTTTGTTTCCTGTGTGCAGCTACCTGAAGTTCACTCTGGACCAGTACGTGGAGAACGACTACATCCTGGTCTACTTCCACTACGGCCTGAGGAGCAGCAACAAGCCGTCCCTCAAGTGGCTCCGACAAGCGTACGGAGAGTTCGACAGGAAGTACGTCTCAGAAAAATATATATGTTTAAACTGACAAACTGTAGATAAATTCAAACAGCAGTCAATTAAAAAAAAAGTACATTTTCACTATAATTTCACTATTTTTCATCTCAAACATCACATATTTACTCTTGTTCCACCATGTTGTTTGTGGGTGTGGTTTTTTTTTCATTGAAATTTAAATTTTCAAACACAGATAACAAACAAACTTTGAAACAAATCTAAACATTTAAATCTATAAATTAATCATTATTAAAAACACAGATACCTCCATTTTTGTTTATTTATTTTAATTTTTTTTAAAGTTTATCAATCAAACTGGTGTGGCCGGATAATATGAACTACGTTTTTTTAAAAATGAGATATATCATATTTTTTTATTGTGCACTCAAGGAAATATGTTTATTTATTTTTATTATTATTTATTTTTATTACTTTTATTTTTGTTACATGCATAAAGTGAAAAACAACTTGATTGACAAAACATTTTGTAGAGGGAAAAAAAATCAAATAATCTGTTCGTTCATTAATGTTTCTCATATTATGCGTCATTATTTGATATAATTTAATAAATATTATTCCCGTCTGTGTGTTTGTTTTTTATAGATACAAGAAAAACATGAAAACTTTATACGTTGTTCATCCGACAAACTTCATCAGAATCGTTTGGAACATTTTCAAACCTCTGATCAGGTAAAAAAAAGTTCACTCAATAAAACAAAAGGTTTCTGCTCCTTTCTCCTCCAGTCAGTAAAGTTTCTGCTCCTTTCTCCTCCAGCCAGTAAAGTTTCTGCTCCTTTCTCCTCCAGTCAGTAAAGTTTCTGCTCCTTTCTCCTTCAGTCAATAACGTTTCTGCTCCTTTCTCCTCCAGTCAGTAAAGTTTCTGCTCCTTTCTCCTCCAGTCAGTAAAGTTTCTGCTCCTTTCTCCTCCAGTCAGTAAAGTTTCTGCTCCTTTCTCCTCCAGTCAATAAAGTTTCTGCTCCTTTCTCCTCCAGTCAGTAAAGTTTCTGCTCCTTTCTCCTTCAGTCAGTAAAGTTTCTGCTCCTTTCTCCTCCAGTCAGTAAAGTTTCTGCTCCTTTCTCCTCCAGTCAGTAAAGTTTCTGCTCCTTTCTCCTCCAGTCAGTAAAGTTTCTGCTCCTTTCTCCTTCAGCCAGTAAAGTTTCTGCTCCTTTCTCCTCCAGTCAGTAAAGTTTCTGCTCCTTTCTCCTCCAGTCAATAAAGTTTCTGCTCCTTTCTCCTCCAGTCAATAAAGTTTCTGCTCCTTTCTCCTCCAGTCAATAAAGTTTCTGCTCCTTTCTCCTCCAGTCAATAGGTTTCTGCTCCTTTCTCCTCCAGTCAATAAAGTTTCTGCTCCTTTCTCCTCCAGTCAGTAAAGTTTCTGCTCCTTTCTCCTCCAGTCAGTAAAGTTTCTGCTCCTTTTTTCCTCCAGTCAGTAAAGTTTCTGCTCCTTTCTCCTCCAGTCAGTAAAGTTTCTGCTCCTTTCTCCTCCAGTCAATAAAGTTTCTGCTCCTTTCTCCTCCAGTCAGTAAAGTTTCTGCTCCTTTCTCCTCCAGTCATAAGTTTGGGAGGAAGCTGACGTATGTGAACTACCTGGAGGAGCTGAGAGAACATCTGAACTACGAGCAGCTCATCATCCCTCCAGACGTGATCAGGTCCTTTATTCATTATTATTATTATTATTATTATTATTATTATTATTTGACGTTTCACACAGACCTGCAACACAAAGTGCTTCACAGAGCAAAGTCACTCAAAAAATAAAATAAAAATGAATAAGATTTAAAGATAATTTAAAAAAGTATTTAAGATCTAAATAAACAAAATAACATATTTTTTAAAAAGTGAATAAATGTTATAAAAAATATAATTAAAAATAATGTAATAACCAACTTTTAAAGGCATTCTGAGAGCTTCTTGTCCAAATATATACATAATTTTTTTTTTGCATTGATTATATATAATTGTAAAGAAAATCACCGTGTATTCATAAAAACAGTTTGTGATGGCTTTATTTGCCATTTCCTCAATTTAGAATGAATCTAAGAATCATAAGAAACATCATTTTAATAACTTTAGTAAAAATCGGCAAGACATCATTCTTCTTCAGTCAGTTTCAGTTTCAGTGATCCTGATTTGTCTCTCAGACATGATGAGAAGTTGCGAGCTGCTCAGAAAGGCGGCCCCCCTCCCTCGGTGAAGACCCCGCCTCCTCGCCCCCCACTGCCCACACAGCAGTTCGGAGTCAGTCTGCAGTAGTGAGTGTCTCTTTACTGACGAACCAAACTCTCAATAAATAACACACGATTTATACGATTTTAATCATTTCTGTGTGACAGCATCAGAGAGAAGAACCGTGATGCGCTGATTCCACCCGTCATCTCTCAGACCGTCACCTACCTGAAGGAGAAAGGTGAGACACAGACAATATGAACTGAAGATTAACTGAGAGGAAGAGTTACAAATATTCACATCCTCTACAGGAGTCTCCTCTTTACAGTCTAATAACATGCCCACTTTATGCAGATAACATGCCCACTTTATGCAGATAACATGCCCACTTTATACTGATAACATGCCCACTTTATACTGATAACATGCCCACTTTGTCCTGATAACATGCCCACTTTATGCTGATAACATGCCCACTTTATACTGATAACATGCCCACTTTATGCCGATAACATGCCCACTTTATACTGAT